>NC_133900.1:79912665-80215415 GCF_964199755.1 Larus michahellis | reverse complement strand
TGTGGGTCTCCTATTAATAAGGTATGAATATGTAATATGTATTTCCTGATTTGGTTACAGTTTCTTACAAAACAGATTTATGACATGATTTTCATAGATTATATTTTATAAAATCTAACTTTAACAGTAATGTGGCTGCAAAAAGCCATGTCTTTGTGCAGGTGCCTTTTCGCTTGGTCTGCAAATCACATTTCAGGCTTACAATGTACAAATTACAATGATTTTTTTTTTTTTTCTTAATAATACTTATTGTTACATGTTTGGAAGGTATGGAAAACCTTTATTAATATTCTCTACAATAATACATGAAGTATGGCAAAACTTACATGGTCTTTTCCAAAATTAACCTAGGATTATTAATAAAAAATTCAGTACTCTGTCTTTTTTTTTTTTTCTTTTGCAATTATAGTGGAAGACTTACATGGAAGACACAAATTTGCAAACCGGAAAACAAATGTTTGCGATGATAAAAAGAAAGATTCAAAAAAGATTTAAAAACAGAGAGGCAAGGGTTGTTGTCTACCTTTTTAAGTGAGACCATATTCTCATTTTATTGATGTCACAGTAGTAACTTAAGGCACATTAAAGGGATTTGATTTTCTGGGAAGTAAATTACTACATTTTCAAAGCTGGACATAAATAAGCCATCTAAAACCCAGAATCACTGTTGTGAATGAAGGCCAACCTGCTGACTATTAGAACAAAGAGGTTAGGAATCTTTATGAAAAGATCTCTTCAAGAGATTCTCTGGCCATGCAATAGAGCACAAGGCGTATCCTGGTCTTCAAGATTTGGCTGCAACAAGCTGTGGTTCTCTTAGGGAACTCCGCACAGAGTGCTTTTCTTGCCAGGGAAAGGAATTGTTAATTGTTAATTGACAGGGGCTTTTATGCATCTGATCTCATTCTGATATGGGGTTAAAATATGCCTGGATCACTTACATGGGCCTAGAAACTAAGGTGTGCTCCTGGATTGTGTACTCTAAATATAGCTCATACATCCTAAAAGAAGCCACTTCACCACTCTGCACTTCCATCTGTTTGACGGTGCCTCATTCCACACCTAAATTCAGAAGAGATTTTCTGGGTAGCTCCTCTCCTCCATCTGAGTCTGATAAAATGTTGGCAGGCATTCCTTTCTTTATCTACACCAGGTGAGTATTTAAGAGTGCAACAGGTTGATAACAGAGATCTGTGGTGATTGAGAGAAAAGATCTATTGGCCTCTGCAAGAATGCAGTTTCCTTGTCCATACTACTTTCCAGCACTTTATTCAAAGAAAAGAACATTAAATTTCCTCTGACACATTGCTAGAGTGTCAGTTAAACAATCTCAAGTGTCCTTCCTTACCTGCTAATTGACAGAGCTGCTTGGAAGTTTGTTTTAATCGCATCACTTCTCTTCTGAGCTCATTTCTCTGAGCATGGGATAAAGTTTTCATAGCTGATCTGCACTTTTTTTCATTGGTAACGTGTGTGTCTTAAAAATACAATTCTGTACCTATATTCCACATACTCATATATTCATACGGGCTCTTTATTTAGCAACATCCCTGACATTAGAGGAGGAAATTATTCTTTTACAAAAGAGAGAGAATGAGAGAAAGAGAGAATTCTCTAAATTAGCAATATGTGCCTGGAATAATTATGTGGCATTTTAAGTGGAGAGGAATACTGTAGTAATTAGAAAACCCTTGGGAATATTCAGCCAATTAAATACAGTGATTGACTGCATGTTGCTAACCTACTGGATTTAAATAGATGTTGACTCACTGCAACAGTGGTCATAGCAACAGATCATTCCATTTGGAGGGGAGAGGGATGTAGAGGAATACCGTGCTTGAAATATGTTTATGCTTAAACAGGCACAGACGCACACAAAGATATAGATATAAATACCTAAAAACATGCTTTCCAAGAGCCATACAATCTTTTTACAACCTGTTAGGAGCTTTGTCCTTGGCAGTACTTGGAGCCCACACACTGAAAGATATAAAAATGAGAATAGAACCATTCAGGCTTGCTGCAGCATCTCATATCCTGACTTTGTTCTGCTCAGCAAACAATCTTTAAATCAATTGTAGATTAATCATGAAACAAAGTACATAAACGAAACTGTATGAGAGTAGGGTAATACAGTTTCTATTGATTTTAAATATATGATTTTTTAAAAAGTGAAATCTGAACTTTTCTTAAACAGAGAATTACTGCTGTTTTACTCTATGTTTTGTTTAATCAGAAGGGCTTGGGTTGTAGAAAGTAACATGCCAACATACCACCCACACAGTGATATTTTAAACACTCACTACCACAGCAACACGATGTCCTCATCACTGATGAATACCTGAGGCAAATTGGTTCCGGAGGCTTCATTTATGAGACAAATTTTTTTTTTTTAATGTCACAGCAAGAGTTTGGGACTAAAGGCTCCCATTTCGGTAGGTACATCAATAACTGAGAGCAGTTATAGGTGTGTATAACAATATTTGAAAGCAAAATAGATCAATTAAAAAGCCAAAACGCTTGAGACAATGACACAGTAGTGGAACCACACTCATGTTAACGGAGTAATCCTACAGGAAGCTTTTATGCTACATCTAGTTAAGATACTTACTTAGTCCCCTTTAGCATCTGAATAGCTTAGTGGCCTTATTATTCTTTTGATAATAATACTACTAATAATTGTTAATAATTGCTAATAGCACCATTGTACACTAGTGATCTAAGAGTATGGAATAAATTAATTGGCCAAAGACACAGCAAACATATTTCCCATCACAGTTACGCATCGAAAAGTTGGACTATTTTTCATCTGAACTGCTGCTGGAAAACATGGATGCAAAATTTTAACGAGAATGTAGGACCTTACCCTGCTCACTTAACAGGTTTTCCTTCAGCTGGACTGCTCATAGCAATGTTTAAACGTGTTGCCCGGACTCTTCAATTCTCTTTACAGAAGAACTGCCTCATTTTATTAAAAGTAAGAAAAAACGGTATCAAATAGATGCTCAGAATGTTTGTCTTTTCAGACAGAAAATGCATAGTATTGTGGGCCAAACTTTGATCCTATAAAAGCAAATCACTCACTGATTTAACCTGATTTCAAAACAAACATACAAGCCCACCGATCTTTGGCAGAATATTGAAAAGCCGTATTTAGGTTTCTATTTAAAAAAAAAAAAAAACAAAACGATCCTCAAAATGGAGCAGTTGCAATCATTCATTAAAACTTCTGCCAACCATTTCTTGGGACTTCGAAACTTTTTAGCCTTTGCTGCAGCAATTTGTTAATTTATTACATACGGTGGTTCACAAGCTTGGCAGACCAGAAGGCAGAAACACACAGGCACGTGTGTTTTCTGTTTTCTACCCTGTGAATTATATAGGCCTGGTATGAGAACATCATAGGAGGGAAAAAAAAAGAAAAACATTAGTTGTGAATCTCTCTATCGAACTTCCTCTGTAGTTATTCAGTATGGATAAGCACAGCTGACTGCTGGGGTCATGGTATTCCCTTATGGTAACTATTACTGTGGTATTTTTTGTCTTGTTCATAGCCTGCGAGAGACACTTCCCCTCGAACACCGTGAATCTTCTATCACAGAGTTCGCTCACCCAGAGACAGAGTGCAGAAATTCCCCTCAAGGGAGAATGCCTGCTGAACAAAAAGGTGTCACTTCTCACAACAGTTGCATTAATGATGCTAATAAACTTAAAGACTGTGTAGCTTAGTCATTTATAGTTTAAATATATATATCTAATTACAATACAGAGAGAGCATAGAATATGTTTATTATTGACTAGTGTTAGTCATCCATAAAAGATTAATTTTTCCTTATATGTTTTGTAGTATACATTCCTATGTATTTTTATATCTGAGGTCACCTTATAATTTGTAAAATCTTCAGCAATTATTTCTCATTAGTTAAGATTAAAAAGCTTTTGGAAAAACGTGCTGACAAGCATGAGAACGATTTTAAGTCATTAGCTCATAATACAAAGATAATTGGCAAATTTCTATAACCTCATGCTATGGATAGAAACAAACACAGCAAAAAGCAATTGCACTAAGCTGCTGATAGCAGCTGTCGTATCATTACACCACATAAACTTAAATGAGAGGAGCTGGTAAACTCCATCAGCATTACCAGCAGAACCCTCTAAAGTCCCCTTGGCATTCAGACCAAAATCTTCCAGAGCTGTCCCAAAGGAAACTTGGAAACAGTGCTCACATGTAGAGATACTTACCTCTTTTTGTCTCTATATAGAGACAGAAAATATATATTCTCTATATGCTCTTTTAAAGGCAAATTTCAAACCCAGGTTGCACTTTTAATACAGTTTAACTTTCGTTCCAACACTGCCAGCCTTGGAAACCACAATGCTGCCAGGCATGCTGAGAACAACCTACACAGTGCTACAGATTGTTATCAACCAAACCCACTGCTCAGTCCTTTTCTGAACGACTTATTTTTTAAAATATATCCTAAAAAGTAATTGTTCTATATTTGTTAAGAACTTAATGTTATTCCCACAGAATTATTTAGTAAATTTACGTTCTTCATGTAGGGTAGCTCTACCCATTTTCACAGCTTCTAGTCAGTGAAAACACTAGGGCATATAAAAAAAACCTTAAAAAATGTAAGACATCTTTCTCCCAAAAACTACAGGGCAAAGAAAGTTTACTTTGTGATCTTGAAGTAGATGTATTCATTGGTTATCACTGGTTTTGTGACATTGTTGATGAAATCAACCATGAAACCAAGTGTTTTTCAAAAGCTTCTCTTATGAATACCTCTTTGGAAGACAATACCAAGGCCAAAGCTTCTCTCTTCTTTCTTCTAAGGACCAAAGCATTAGTTTCAAAGGGTGTTGGGTTCCTATTCTTATGTTCCTATGGAATCTATTGATAAACATGCATGTCATAAAATAACAAATCTCTAGCGTATCTTCTTTTAGCTCTTATGAAAATGTTTCTTTTACTGACTAATATTTTGGGTATTGAAATGGAAAAACAGCCATAGAAAACCTTAGCTATGCTTAGGACAGCAACTTTGAACTAGTTGCTCAGAATGCTTTAAATATTAGCATGGGGATTGATGAGGAAAAGACCACTCAGGGGACTATCAGCAGGAAAAAAAAAAGAGCATTGTGGTAACATTTTGGCAACTTTTTTTTTTTTTATTAAAAATACAGGTTGAGGCATTTTGTGCCAGCAAGCTGCATGGGCAGATAAAATACAATTGAAGTAATCAGTTGGAGGTCATAAAGGTATGTCTGAGTCATTAGTATTTGCTGGGTTAAGATAGCATTTCCTGACCAGTCGCCTAAGGAAGCACATAGGTTAGTATAAATTTATCCTAGCTGCAAGGAAATGCAGTAAATTTAAAGATATTTCAATGCCAAAAACTGAAGATACAAAACTAATCACATACGTTTCGGATCTGCAAAAAAAATATGTGATTTTTTAAAAGACCTATCACTTCTGGAAATAGGTCTTTAAATACTGATTATCTGAGACATAGAATAAGTGGTGGAAAAAGCTTAACCCAGAAAAAACACATAACTAGAGAAGTTATAGCAGAATCTTTGTAAACAAATACATACACATGAAGAGAGTAACGTAACACTGGTAAATAAAATAAATCTGAAATGATAAAATGATAAAATGAAATGTGAAAATAAACTCTAGAGTTCAGAGCACAGCGATAGGTAAAAAATACGGTTGGTAGAAAATGAGTTGTATTCTTCCACATGGATAGTAAATTAGAAGAAATTGTGTTGAAATAAATCGAGTTATAATAGAATAAATAAAAAAAAAAGTTAGTTAAATCAGAATTTGGTCAAATCCATGAAATGCAAATAGAAGAAAAATGCCAGATCTTTCTTTTAAAGAAGTTAAAGCAAAATACAAAACTAAGATAGTGAATATATTATATGAGACAGCAGGACCAAAAGCAATGGTGGTTTTATGGGTATGGGAAAAAATTATATAGTGCTATAAAAAAGAGGTATTCTTTTTCAAGCAATCGCTCAAGTACAATATGACATAAGGGAAACTGAGGAAGGCCAAGAAAAGTCAGTTGCTTAAATATTCCAAACTACTATTTGATAGTAGGGGTTTTTTGTGGATTTGTGTCACAAGATACAAGCAATAGGATAGATCAGGTTGTCTTTGAGCAGGACAGTAGCGCATAGATTGCTTTGCAAGGACATTTGTAAAAATTAAGAGATATATATTACTGAATAACTATTCTTCAGTTAAGGCAGAACAATGGATAGATACTGGTGGTGAGACTGTCTGGCTCAATATTAAATTACAAGGTATAAACGTAATTCGAAAAGGATGCTAAGGATACCGCACGGTGATGAGGATAAGGACATATATGAATGAACATCCCACAAAAGTTGACTAGAAGTTCCAAACAGGGAGAAACAAAACTGATGCCGTTATCACACAGACACAAGGGTAACATTTGATGTATCTTTGGGGGGGGAATAAAGACAAAATTATGTAATTGCTTAATGTAATTTTCATCTTCATTAGAGGAAAATATAGATATACTTGATTCCAAAAGAAACCCAAGTCTAAAATAAAAAGACCCACAGACTTCAAAAGAAGTGGCATCATTCTGTTAATCTGTTGTGTCTGTACCTGAATTTGAAAAAGTTACTGCGTAACTTTTGTTAAACTTGGCTCTTACCACATAGCTTGACTGTCGCCTATCACAGAATGTTTGCAAGCTGTTTTGGATACATCGATTTTGAACCTAGTCAAACTTGTCTTTTGATTTTTTTTTTTTCTAATTTAGATTAATTGATTTCCTTTCCTACCTGTACATCCCCACGCTTTAAACCTGCTCAACACTGGTCTGTTGCTCTGTACTATTGTGCTTTGCTAATTTCCTGATTTTGTGTCACAGACTGCCCTGGTTCTCTGTTGTAAATTACACCAAATAACAACCTTCAAGGCCATGGACTCTCTTTTTATTCAAATAAGCACTTCAGACAAGACAAAAATGGCAAGAGGAATAAAGATGCAAATATAATTACCAAACCTAATAGGAAAGTCAGAATAATTATTTAAAAAGCAGTTGATTTTTTGTGACCTCATTCAGCAAGAATTATACTGAACAAACTGCAATGATTGGAAAAAGGAAATTGGGCTATTGGTATTCTTATTTTTACTTCACTGGGACAGAGGTTATGTGTGTCTGAACAATGTATACTGCAACAGAGAAGACCAAAGAGCATTGTAATCTCTATTTCTCACTGATGACATCCTATGGCAGAGCTTTGGATTGCTTTTCAGAGCCTCTTTCTCTTCCACTGATTGTCAGATAAAAAGTTCGCATCAATCTTTCCAGTCAACTGCTTGAAATAAAAAAGCTGAGAGCAAAAGGTCTCATTCTTCACTCATTTTAGCCAAGTGAATTGCTGCAAAAGTTGTGATAATGCAAGAAGACTGCATTTCCTAAAAAAAATTGCTCTCTCATGGTAGCTATCCCCCAAATTTTTAGGGAAGCAATATATGACGCAGTACTAGGATATAGTCTCAGTAACAAGATAAAGGACGTATTCCGGTTGAATTTCTCAGGCTACACAATGACAACGTACTAGTATCAGCAAACATACGTCATTATGTTACAAGCGAAGCAAGACATGCACGTACACAGTGATCTAAACCAATGTAATCTGTGGAGGTACGATGATTTATATGGTTTGAGAGCAAAGTCATATCAGACTTGACGTAAAAAGGTCTCAATCCAGACTTGATCTAAGGACTTGCTTGTTGTAGATTTAGAAATAATCTAGACACAGCAAATATACAGAATTGTCTTCCTGATTTGGATGCTATAGGAACTGCAGTGCATTTCCAAGTACGACCAACTATAATTTATTTAAAAAAAAACTAAACCCCCTCTATTTTTATCTGTAGATTTGAAATAGTATTTTTGCATTTTTAGAATAATTATAACTTACTCAGAATTCAGAGATAACTATTTGATAAAGCATTAGCAAACGTCAAATAGAGATTAAACAGACATGAATGTAAATACTGATGCCCTTTTATGCATTCCTTCAAGAGACCAATTTAGAGATAACAGTTAATGTACGTTAAAATAACTAATCAGTGCCAATCAAAATATATGGAAGTGTTTACATCAGAAGCTGTCAGAAGACTGGTAATCTTTTAGTACAGAGAGGGAATTCTCCTTTCACATCTTTTGAATGAGAGAGGTGCCTTAATCTAGGTATTCCCAGGGCTCGGGCAACAGCCGCTGACCACTGCTCAACGTTAAACCAAGCCCCAACCAGCTCAGGCCAAGGCAAGTGAAGGCAAGCGCTGAGACCCTGCACGGCCAGGCCAGCGTAAAGCCTGGCGCCTTCTCCTGGTAATGGTGTTTACTGGACCATATGGGGAGGTGTTAAGTGTGTTAGTAGTTAAGGTGTTTTTACGATCACTTTTCAGGGAAACCCTATGACACGAATAGAAGTAAAAAATTCATGGCTTTGCTCACAGCTGCTTTCACAAAAGGGAATACACCGCCTTCTGATTTACCTCTGGTTCTGTCTTTTACAACTTTTCTTCAAAACCATTTGCTTAGAGATGCTTAAAGAAGAGCCCCAAACCTCAGATACGAGGGTAGAATTGTTCTGCAAATTCAATCAGAACGACAAAGTAGCAATTTATAGATTTTCCTGATTCTCCATGTAATTGCATTATGCATGGGGCGGTGTGACATACGCAGGCTTGGCAGACCACACATTGCCTAGTCACTTCTGATCAATGAAAGGATAAACACAAAAAGCGTCACTTATGAGTCAAGTGGTTCATAATGCACCAGTGCTTCAAGCTGATGAAATAATCACACGTTATCAAAGTCAGCTATCAAGAAATCATGGTGTTGCCTCTTTCTTTAGTGGATTGAGGTGAAGGAAACTAATTGATGTATTTACCAATGCAAGTCACTGGTTTTATTCATTTTTCCAGAACACCTGCAATCTGAAATTACCTTAAAAAAAGCAAATATAGCAAAGGTTCCGTGAACTTCTAATTTTTTTGAGATTGCTGGGGTTTTTTGTACAGTATATGCTGTACAACTTAAATTAAATTTTAGTCTCTGGCCTCTCTCCTGGTTCTCAGGTGTATCATAACATTTAGAAATAACAATTAAGACATCTCATGATTTTCCAGTACAATACTTTAATTAATCATTTTTCCAAGTGGTAAAACAAATACAAATAATTCATTCTGCCAAAGCAGGGTCATATAAACTGCTCTTCTGTCCCCAGTTAATCCAACATAGAAAGCCCCTACTCTTCCAAAGTTTAAGAAAACAAAACCAAAAATTCTTTCTATTGAATGCAGGAGGGCAATAAAACACCCAGGCTCTTTTTGATTCATAGAACCTTTGCAAGTTCTTAATTCCGTAAAGTATCTTACTAGTAATCCCTTACCATCTGATTTTAATGATCACAACTAGAAATACTATCATAGATGTTTTAGAACTTTGTACCATAAAACCAATACCGTAAAGTCTAGACAGACACTCCCTAAATCGGTTAAGCCAGTGCTATCTCTGCCAGTTACCTGCCTTAAATCACCTTAAATCACTAATATTATTTCACTGTCGGCTGACTTAAGCCACACGCAGTTTTAGTATATAGGACAAATGGGATTATAACACAGTGGATTGGTGAATTTTAATAAACAGTATGATCAGTGGTAACATAAAATTATTAATATAGCATTCAGTAGACCTTTGGGGTATTTACCATCATTAAACTTGAGTTTATAACAACCTGCAATTGTACAGGTCAGAGATCACTTGCATTCCCAAAAGAGAAAATTACTTTTTGTTTACATGGTTTTGTCGATCTTAATATACTAAATAATGACTTCAGTCGTCCACGTTCAGCATTGAAGGTAAGTACGAGAAACTGAAAATCCCAAAGTTTTTAACCTCTAAGTACTGTGAAGTCAATTGAGGATATTTGAAGTATTCTAAATCTAGGTTCATCAAAATCACAAGGTTTAGACAGACCTGTTAGGAGACTGCGACCACAAAACATTCTAATTGTGTTCTCCAGTTTGTGATTATTTTATACATAAGGAAAATTAATGACCACGTTTAAGATACAATAAACAAATGTCTCAAACGTCCCTACACTCTGGTAATGTCCCTTCAATCATTTAATTTATAAGTTGAAAAGACAATGTGAAAAGAGTCTTCAAGGCAAGCCTAACCAAAAATAAACAGTCCCTGTGTAATAAACAAAGTGTGACCTCAGAGATTTGTTAGCTACTTAATTAGAATTGAAAAGAAATCCAAAACATACATCGCATTAGGATAGATAATGGGAATAAAGAGGTGACAAAATGAAGCAAACGTAAACAGCTGTGTTTATGATGGATCAGAAAAGGCTAAGAGAGGACCGGTATACTGTCCCGGTGAGCAGAAAAGAATTGTTAGGCTGCACTTAAATGACAGCTTTTGCAACCCTGTAGAGTACCTGCCATGACCTTACAAAACACGAGATGTTTCAGAATTGGCTTCTAAAAAAATTAAATCACGGCTAGAAAAATTTCAAAATGTGAACAAGCACTATGCTTTGAAAAGTTAATATAGGAAGGTCTTCTATAGTCAAAAGCAGAACCCCTTTCTGTGCCTCAGATTCCATTTCTGTAACACAATGTAAGAATCATAATGGGTTTCCCTGTATAGCACTTTGAAATCTATAAAAAATGCTGATATATTTCTAGAAACAGCTTAGTAGACAGCTTTCCAAAACTGAAATTTGAATGTTTAAAAGTATTGGCAGAGAAAGACTTACATTTATGAACTCCAGAAAAAATACAGAAAATATTATTTTTTCCTTCCGTGGACTATAAACCAGTGATGAATTAAGGAAATTCCCCTTCTCACAGACCTTCTTTGTTTGAAGTGAGACTCATGTTTGATGGGTTCAAGTAGATTTTTTTAAAAAATAGAGCAAGGAATGGAATGCATATCCAAAGAAAATACTAGAAGCTGAGGCTGTCAACAAGTTGTTCCCTGTAAGTGAAAATATCACTCGACGGATCAAGATGGGATTGTTAACATTGTTAGTAATAAAAGAGAACTCCTTGGATTATTGTTAGTAATAATTCCTTTGTCTAAATTTTCAGATTAAAACTTCTTTATTATTTGATCAAAGATGAAGTAGATAGGTACAAAGTAAATTCCCAGGAACTATCTGCATGATCTTAGAAAAATGATCAATAAAGCTGGAGTATGTGGGGAGCACAGGACAGGAGGGAAGAAAGGGCAGAGGACGTGGTGTTCAGGGTGAGAGGACTGCAGCCAGGAAGCAGGCAGCACCAGAAGTTGCCTCCTGACTTGAATTGCTCATATTTTTTTTTGCATCTTACATAACTGATGCACCATATCCAGCAAATTTCCAGGGACAAGTTTTGATGCAGGCTAGACACAACAACGTTGAAGGTGCTTTGCTGCATCCGCTATTCACAATCAAGGATGAACTTGTCCAATTTGTCATAGTTGATGAAAACCTTTGCTGAAGTGACCATGAGACGGTCGAGATTTAATATCCTCGGGGAAGGGCGGCAGGAGACTTCGGCACAGCAGACTTTGGCATCGTCAGGGGACTGATAGGCAGGAAGCCATGGGATGCTGCTGGGCAGGAGAAAGAGGTCCAGGACAGCCAGTTGATCTTCTAGGAGGACTACCTTCACAAAGCACTCTCTAATGGTCCATTCCAATGTGCAAAAAGCTGAATAGGCACGGCAGGTGGCCAAAATGGTTGAATAAGAAATTGCTGACTGATCTAAAAAATAAAAATATGCTGTATCGAAGGTAGAAAAGGGGATAGGCTGCCAATGCGAAACGCAGAAGCATCACCTAAATTTGCAGCACTGGACTTGAAAATGGCAAGGATGTGAAAGGCAGCTGCAAATATTCCCATATACATCTCACCTTCAGATATGCCCCCCAAATCTTTTCTCTAAATGTCATGAAGCATTGTTAAAATTGGCACTGAGACTAATCTTCATCATATGAAGAACACTTGGGGGACAGGGTGTGCAAGGAGAACCAAAGTTGGATCACTGTAGTCAAAGACACATGCCTCTAAATCCAAGTTAATTTTGTTGGTTTCATTTCCTGGAAACTAAAACGGGGGAAAAAAAGGGAATATATATACGTGATCAGATTAATTCAAGTTACTGAATCATATAATAGGATTTTGAAAAATCAAGTGAATTCTTGCACAACAAAGCATACACCTTTTTGATATGGGCAAAAATTATATGTCAATTTAGATAAATTCGAGTCTGGGAAAGCGGCAGCTGAATCCACAAGTGAGAAAGGAAATTTTATAACTTGATGACCTCTGATATAGTTATCTCCTGTAAAGTGTTTTAAGACATTACTGCCCTAACTGAACCATCTTTCTGCCAAAGGTTTTTGCCCTGTACAGACAGCAGAGAACGGGCTGCCAACTCTTACAGTTGCTTTGGTTCACAGTCTGGCTCTGAGCCTCCAAATCCTAATCAAGGGAACTTTTTATTGATATCTCAAAGTGCAGCAGCTGACAAGCGCCCTGTTCTGCTGTAGCTACTGAGATGGTGGTGATCTTTGGCAAAAGTGCAAGGAAACCGTTTCAGCCAAATCCACAATAGTGCCTCTGACTGAACTTTAAATTAAGATTTCCCACCTCAGACTGGACAAAAATTGAATTCTTCTCTCTTCTAACTGTGCTTTAGACTCTTTTTTTCACATTTATCTGCAGCAAAATTTGAAGGAAAAGTGAGACATAATTGAGGGAATAATTTTTAACTACTACCAGAATTAAATGTATTTTCAATCTGTTTGTTTGTGTCTATCTTCTCACACTTACATAATGTTAAACTCCCTGTCCTTTTCATGTTTCATCTCTGAAGTTGTTGCTACAGGCTTTGAAATAGCAGTTAACTGCATTTTGGAATTTAGACGAGCTGTGACCTATTTCCCACCCACCCCCCTAGTGCCAAAAGCACTGCCTTTCAAAACAAGCTGTATCAAATCAAAGATTTGCTGCAATTTATTAGGGAAAAGTATTCACTTCTAATCCATCAATGCAAGCACAGTACTGTAGTGCACAATAATGAATACCCAGTGGTTCATGTGAGCTTCACTGGTGAATTTGGTGGGTATGTTGCCCACGTACATAATCAACTTTATGGTACACAAGATTATCACTCTCCTGTTCCTGTTAGAAGACTTCTTATCACTGGGGGGAAGTGCCATCCTTGCCCAGCAAATGTAGATTTTGTGGGTACTATTCAGAGCTAAAAATGATATTTTTGTTCATTCATTTGAAACAACAAAATTCCATAGGTGACACTTTCATTTGTAAGAAGCCATTCCTAACTGGGCTCTGCCTTTCGGGCAGAATAATCTGGTAATAGTGATGAATTCACATACTCATGCAGATCAGCAGACATCACTGCAGATTTTGAAACAGCTCTGTGGCTGCATTGGCTCAGAGAGTGAATTAATATACCAGTTGAGAGGAAGGTAGTTAAGCGCGGTGGTATCCAGGAGATCAAGCTTTCCTCCAGGCTTCCTACTGGCAATTTCTTGTAGCGATTCTCTTTGCATCAGTTTGGTAACTATAAATGGGAGATAATAAGCGTTCTTTTATTCTCCCATCCTGTCTTCTCTGTTCAAGTTCTTCAGGTCAGCAATGTGTTCATATCAATCTATATGCCATGAAATAGATATATAGATATATAGAGATATACGTACACACACACACACTGTGTCTGAGAACCGTCCTTATTTCAGCGAGTCCTTTACTTACACTTACACTTCAAGAAAAAGGGGAAGAAGTAAATTAATTTAAATTCTGGAAAAGTATAAGGATTTGATGTATTTAATGAAACTGTAATACATTAATCAATTTGAAATACAGTCATAAGTATTTCCCACATGGATTCTGTATTTTCAACTAGAATGTCCAGTAAAAGAACATACTTTTGGTGAATATTTTTTTACCCCAAAATAGTTATCAACAATAACAGAAAACAGAAAAACAAGCAAAAAAATAAAAGATAACAAAATTGTACCTCAGTTAACTAAGTAAAAACTCTCCAGAAAAATAGATTTTTCTAGAGACAAGGCATTCCTTCCTTCAAATGCATTTTAAATCTTCAATATGGTTCCATGTAAGCTTTGAATTGAGTTTTGTGTAAAAGGGCCTTAGAAAAAAGAAAATAAGGTTTTCTTCATATTTTTATCAAACAAAAATGGACCCTGTAATAGACTTTTGAAAGCAGATTATAATACTTATAAACCTTTAAAATGAGATCAATATAATTTTCAGGTCCTGAAGGGTTTTGTATTTTACGAAACAATTTCTTCTGCCCTTCTACACTTTTTGAAGTGTTTATATTTAAGATATATTACAACCCTCATAAAGTTGATTTGATTTTCATTTCAGGCTGCTCACAGTGTCTACTTCCTAACTTATGGCAGTACATTTTAAGAACTTCCAAGCATACACAAAAAAAAAAAAAATCTTTCCACATCTCTCTTAATGCAAGAAAACGCTTAAGCAGATAAGCAATCACAATAACAATTATCTTGTTATTATTAACCTTTCTGATTTCTGAGCATTCATTCGGTTTCGCATTACAGCAGGGCTGAAAGCACAGATCTGAATGAGCAGTCACGCATACAATAACTATGCAGCCACAAAGAACTTGTTGCAAACTTTATTGTAGTCATCCCCCAACAACAGCAGGTGAAATCTCTGCAGAAGTTCAGCCAATTTAAAATTTATGACTTTGGGGGTCATATTAAATATATTCTGCTGCAGTCTGTGGAAACTTTAATATCTTGTACTAAAGAAAGTTTAGACAAGCCACAAAAAGGCACAAAGTAAATATGACAGAAATGTGTATCATTATTTGTTCCTGAAAGGAAAGCAAACTGACAAAAGCAGTACATGGAAGAGCGCAGACATTTAGGTAGCAGAGGAATGGCTCTTCACAGGAGCTAGTGAAACTGTAATATGCACAGATCATGGTCAGAATAAGAAAAGTGCTTAAAGTAGACACTCACGACACTTTTTGCAATGACCAAGGGAAACATTAGTTCTGTCATTTCAAAACATATGAGCTCCCCCCTGGAACTACAGCATTTTGCAAAGTACTTTTGTTTTGTTCTTATTCTGTCTACATTGAACAGAAAAATGCATGATTAAAGTGCTGTATTTGTAATTAAGGACTTCTTATTTGTAAAAATTTTAGACAGTTACTTGCACTCTTCTGCATTTCATCAATCTGTCTTTAATAAACCAAGGACAAATCTCCCTGTGCCATTTTTACAGAAAGCACTAGGATCTTTTGTCAAAGTTTTAAATATAACACTAGATAAAAGATCTATTGTATAAATTCAACTTACATTTTCTTAATACACATTTCGTATGGCCGGAAACTGTAATGAACTGCTGGGAAAGTTAAGCTTTAGTCTGTGGAACATAGCTTCTTGATATCTGCAATAACTACTTCTGTAAAGAACTTAAATAATATGTACCCCTCTGATGAATCTTGTGTCAAAGTTACACCAAAACATAATTACTTTGCAGGAGCATTTGGCTAGCAGCCTGCTTTTCAAGCTCTTCAAGAAAACTTAGGAAAGCAGATAAACTTGGGGGAAAAAAATGAAAAATATCACTTCTTCAGATGTTTTTGTAGTTATAACTGCTTAACTTGCTAACTAAAATAAGCTTTGCCTGCTTTTTACTCCTACAGAAATTTAGTCAACATAGTTACAAAGGCAGCAATCGAAGAGAGAATTTAACAACAGTCCAGGTGCCCCGGCTTTTGAATCCTGGAGAAAGATACTGCCCTGTTGGACCTGCAGTGGTGGCAATGGTGAAGGAACAGGAAAGCTCACCGTTAACTGCAAAATTCCAAGCTGAGATTGCAAAACTGACACAGAAAAATAAAAAAAAAAAGAGGAAAAAAGCTAAAGCTTCAGCCAAACACAGTTTCTTACTTGTAGAAAGTACAAAGCAGAGAAATAAATCTGTGTGACTTTAGAAATTTAAGATCTCCTGATTTATTCTGAGAGTCACTCTAATAACAGACTTAATCTTTAAGGACTTATTTCTACTCCTACTGAAAGCATTAGTCTGGAGTAAGACCTAAGGCAACAGTGTAAGAACCTGGAGCTTGAAGGAGGGGGATAGATAGGTTTCTTTCATATCAGAATTACTATTACCAAGTCAGAAAGCCTGTATATATTATTTATCCCTTTATTCCCTTTATTAACATTGTAATAACGCTATAATCAGTTAAGCTTCAAAAGTCACATTAATATGTCTCTCATTTGCCACTGCATTTTTAGGAGGTAATCTGATCCACAAAAAGCAATATTGCACACTAATACAATTAAAAATACAAAGTCTTCTGCTAATAGAAAAAAAAGAACACCAGACTTCTCCTGAGTACTCAGTGCAGACCCTCCATCTTGTTTTTTCATGTGAAAGAAGATATTGTTGGGCTCTGAATGGATACAATAACTGTTATTCTTTTCCAAGTTATAATAAGTGTCATTCTGTTCTGGTGTGTGTTATTCTGTCTTCAACTTAATTTTAAAAAAAATATTTTAAATAGATAAATACACCAGAGGTTGTGGACATTCATGCTATTTTTACTGGTCACCAGCATCACTACGTACCTTTCAATTCTGCTTTAAAAACTATTTAGCAGACTAGGATTTCTCGAGGCTTTGGTAAGGAAATTACATCTTTTAGGCAAACTCAAGAAGACCTTACATTTTAAGTTTCATAAATTCACAAATTGGTGAATTCTCTTGTGTACGCCATTATGAAGTGGAGTAGGAGGGAACTAGAAGAATTATTATCCTAAAGGACTTTCCACTTCCTAGTACTGTTCATTTTTAGATATCATCAGAAGAAAATGTCACTGCAGAGATGCATACAACAGGAGACAAAAACAGTCTCCACAAGCCGATAAATCCACTTGTGTAACACCTGAGTTTTCTCTCAAAGGAATTACAGGAAAGATATGGATATGAGTCTTTTTCTCCACCCCTGCACTGCCTCTGTAATATCTGCATTTGGAGGTACTCCTTTTCATTGCCACAAAAGCTAAAAAAGAGCAGCAGCAAGGCCAAACATTTCTCACAACGACCCTCACTTCAGCTCTAGAGCTGTTTCAGCTCTGCGGTCAAGCATACCTCAATCACAGTAAAAGTGATTTGAGAAAGCCATGTGAGACACCTTCTACAAGACCTTTGCATCTCTGTAATTCCAGGCGTTACCACTTGGCTACTGTTATCTCTTTCTTTCCAGAGATTTTACAAGTATAAGGGTTTTGTAGAACCACAGAATCATAGAATCATTTTGGTTGGAAGAGATCTTTAAAATCATCAAGTCCAACCATTAACCTAACACTGCCAAGTTACCACTAAACCATGTCCCTCAGCACCACACCTACAAATGTCTTTTAAATAACTCCAGGGATGGCAATTCTACAACTTCCCTGGGCAGCCTGTTCCAATGCTTGATAACCCTTTCTGTGAAGAAATTTTTCCTAATATCCAATCTAGACCTCCTGTGGAACAACTTGAGGCTGTTTCCTCTTGTCCTATCACCGAGAAGAGACTGACCCCCACCTCTCTACCCCTCCTTTCAGGGGGTTGCAGAGAGCGAGAAGGTCTCCCCTCAGCCTCCTTTTCTCCAGGCTGAACACCCCCAGCTCCCTCAGCCACTCCTCACCAGACTTGTGCTCCAGACCCCTCACCAGCTCCGTTGCCCTTCTCTGGACACCCTCCAGCACCTCAAGGTCTTTCTTGTAGTAAGGGGCCCAAAACTGAACACAGTGTTCATGGGGCTTCACCAGTGCTGAGTACAGGGGGATGATCACTGCCCTACTCCTGCTGGCCACACTATTCCTGATACAGGCCAGGATGCTGTTGGCCTTCTTGGCCACCTGGGCACACTGCTGGCTCATATTCAGGTGTCTATTGACCAACACTCCCAGGTCCTTTCCTGCTGGGCAGCTTTCCAGCCACTCCTCCCCAAGCCTGTAGTGCTGCATGGGGTTTCTTAGTTGTCAAAAGATCATATCTCATTATCATAAGATCTCTGAAAGTCATCTAGCCTGCACATAAGTAGTGGCCTCCATCTCCAATATGAGCTTATTTTTTTGATATTTAGCATAGCCGCTCATTTATTTTGACCTTGAAGAACAATCACAACTCTGAATCTGGCCAGCAAGCAGACACTGCTGAAGTCCCTGTGGAAAGTCTGCATGTACTCATTTGCAATACTAGATTCATGCTGCCTTTCATCATTCCACCTGTGCTCGAAGGTTAGTGGATGCCAGCATAACCTTTCTGAAGACATTGTGCTATATTCCTGAAAACCTTACTGAGGTCAAAGCCACAGGGCTCGATCAGTTTTCAGCACAGGCAGGCAGAGTGTAGATGTCTCTAGAAAAGGCTGTGAGGGCAAGCTGGATCCTAGCACTCCGTAATGCACTTGAGTAATGGCTTTATCTGAATTTAAATACAAACTGTGGGGAAGAAAAAAACATATAAAATAGCAATAGTCAGACACACGGTAAGATATTGCAGTAGTCTTTTCTTTGAATTTCAGCTACATTGATCTTAGATAGGCTGCCAAATCTTCAGTAATGAGATATAAGAAACATTTGGAGAAAAGGTATCTCTAATAAATATGGATCCTCAATGCTAGAAAACTCTACCAATCATTTACAGTAAAAAGACAAAGCTTTCCTCTTTTATTGCTAGCAATCAATGTACTTTACTAAAATAAATAAGCTACCCCATTTGTTACACCTCCAGATTTTCATAATTTCCAATATATGTGAGATATTGAGATGAGCTTTAGAATTTTTATATTGATTAGGGGAAAAGAAGTAATCCAAGCCAAGTGCAATTATCCAGAACCAATGGTGATTCAGAATTCACTGGCCCTTAATTATATATTTAATCATCTTCCATTTGCAGTGTATCATAATGGTCCCATTATAACCCATTGATAAACTCTTAACCAGACTTGCTTGCAGCCAAGTATTATGTTTTGTGTTATGCATGCAGATAATTTACATATTACTACCAAACAGTACACCCAAATTGCCACTTCTCATTAAAAAAACAATCCTATGAGAACAATTCCCTTTTACATATGCCATAAAAAAGCATTGTAACATAATGCACACATAATACAGAATAAACTTTACAGCTTCTGCAATCATTTAGCATATTTGACATCAGTATTTCATAGTAAAAATGGTAAAAATAAAGTTATGTTCATCCAAAAATGAATCACATTCATCAAAACAATTTTAAATTCAGAGAATCATAATAAACAATTTTATATCTGTCTCTAGCCCCTATGTATTCAATAAGCTCTGCAGCCATTTTTCAGTGCAGTAGCAGTAAACAGAGAAGAAAAATACCCATTCAAAATGGTTTTCATAAAGTCCTTGCATTTTAGCAGTTTATGCTCAAGTTCCATAGAACTCAGAACAGGCCCTCAAAGATGAAAACTTTAAAAAGAGAATCGTAAATAACATTTTAGTTCTTTTAGTATTGTATCTCATTGCCTCCTGTCCATACTCTGTCCTGCTTCTGAAACCTTTCCCAACTTTCCACAACAAATTTTTACCTACTTTCTGGGCATATAACCTCCAGATACATCTTGCAATATGAGACTTGAACATATTGTGCGTGTGTTTGCTTCGCATATTAAGCCACGACTGTTCTACTTATCTACTTTTTTAGTAGTTTGAACAAACCTATATCATGTGAACGATCCTCTATTAAATCTTGTACATACCTGGCATGTTGTTCAGTATTCAGTATTTATATAATTTAGACTATTCTTAGAACTTATGTATCAAAACTGACTGCAAAGTTGAATAGATGATTCTCAGCCAGCTCAGAAGCAGTTTGTGAATTGAAAACTGAGTCAGGCAAATCTTTTGAACAGACATACAGGCAAGAAGAATGAAGTACTGCAGGTCACCATAATAAAAGGAACAAAGACTCCAATTTCTGTCCCATGGAAAGATACAGCAAAGAGAACCAAAGGGAAGCTAGACGGAAATTTTAGCATAAATTTTAACACAAGGTGGGAATAGATGGCAAAAATTGCAAGCCAAGGCAAGATCATAGAATCATAGAATCACAGAACCATAGAATGGTTTAGGTTGGAAGGGACCTTAAAGATCTTCCAGTTCCAACCCCCCTGCCATGGACAGGGACACCTCCCACCAGACCAGGTTGCTCAAAGCCCCATCCAGCCTGGCCTTGAACCCCTCCAGGGATGGGGCAGTCACAGCTTCTCTGGGCAACCTGTTCCAGTGTCTCACCAACCTCATTGTAAAGAACTTCATCCTAATGTCTAATCTAGACCTACCCTGCTCTAGTTTAAAACCATTGCCCCTCATCCTGTCACTACACTCCCAAATAAAGAGTCTCTCCCCAGCGTTCCTGTAGGCCCCCTTTAGATACTGGGTGGCTGCTATAATGTTTCCCCGGAGCCTCCTCTTCTTTAGGCTGAACAACCCCAACTCTCTCAGTCTGTCTTCATAGCAGAGGTGCTCCAGCCCTCTGATCATCTTTGTGGCCCTCTGGACCTGCTACAACAGGTCCATGTCCTTCTTATGTGGGGGGCCCCAGAGCTGGACGCAGTACTCCACGTGGGGTCTCACGAGAATGGAGTAGAGAGGCAGAATCACCTCCCTCAACTGCTGGCCACACTTCTTTTGATGGAGCCCAGGATACAATTGGCCTTCTGGGCTGCAAGCACACATTGCTGGCTCATGTTGAGCTTCTCACCAACCAACACCCTCAAGCCCTTCTCTGCAGGGCTGCTCTCAATCCATTCTCCACCCAGCCTGTATTTGTGCTTGGGATTGCCCCAAACCAGGTGCAGGACCTTGCACTCGGCCTTGTTGAACTTCATGAGGTTTGCACGGGCCCACCTTTCAAGCCTGCCAAGGTATTTCCAGATGGCATCCCTTCCCTCCAGTGTGTCGACCACACTACTCAGCCTGGTGTCGTCTGCAAACTTGCTGAGGGTGCACTCAATCCCACTGTTCATGTCGCCAACAAAGATATTAAACAGCGCTGGTCCCAATACTGACATTTGAGGAACTTCACTCATCACTGGTTTCCACTGGACATCAAACCGTTGACCACAACTCGACCATCCAGCCAATTCCTTACCCACTGAGTGGTCCATCCGTCAAATCCATGTCTCTCCAATTTAGAGATAAGGGTGTCATGAAGGACAATGTCAAATGCTTTGCACAAGTCCAGGTAGACGATATCAGCTGCTCTTCCCTTATCCACCAATGCTGTAAAGCCATCGTAGAAAGACAACAAATTTGTTAGGCATGATTTGCCTTTAGTGAAGCCATGTTGGCTGTCACCAATCACCTCCTTATTTCCCATGTGCGTTAGCATAGTTTCCAGGAGGATCTGCTCCATGATCTTGCTGGGCTACAGAGGTGAGACTGACCCGCCTGTAATACCCTGGGTCTTCCTTTCTTCCCTTTTTAAAAATGGGAGTTATGTTTCCCCTTTTCCAGTCAGTGGGGACTTCACTGAACTGCCGTGTCTTCTCAAATACGATGGATAATGGCTTAGGAACTTCATCCACGAGTTCCTTTGCAGATAACATAATTATGTTAATGCAAAAAGATAAAATATATAGCCAATAAAATTAGTCAAAACTTTACAAGTGAAAAAACAGTGGAACTACAGCAAATAGAAACGTGCTGTCTGCCAAAACCTATGCAGAAAAAGAATAACTTCTGAGGAATTGAACAAGACTCTGTGAATGAAGAACAACACAGTGGTATGTAACAAAATAAATGAGAAACCAGTAAATTCAAATGTTTGAAGAAATGACATTACCCTCAAATGTTTTATTCTTATCTGAAGTGACTGCTTATTGTAGAAAATACATAAAGTCCTCCTTTGATTCCATTCCTGTCCCCAGTCTGCAGCGATTCTTGTAGCCACAGTCTATAGATTTATTTAAGGAAGGTTTTCTACTCAAGTGGTGCTAAGGTTTTGATTTGCAGCAACAAGGGTTCATGGCCAGTCTGATCTCTTTAGTGCCAAGTGCTACGTTTGTGGAATGGTTGCTGGAAGAATTATATCCTAAGCAGACATAGCACTTGGAAGTTGGCAGTCCTGTTACTGTGGCTGAAAGTAACTATTGCAGGACTTGCAGGTCACTCAGGTGGCAGATAGGCAGGAAAGTAATTTGAATCACTAAATCAGACAATTTTGAAGAGGAATGAACCTTGATTTTGAGCTGGTATATAACTGAAAGCCAGTGCAGCAACCATAGATAAAATCTCAAAGAGCTTTTTGAATGAGTTGTATTTTCTAATCAAAGTAAAAATTTTGCTCTCTACAGGCAGAGGTTTAATTTCAACATACACTGCAATAATCAACCCAGAAGGCCACAGAGCTACAGGTTCCCTAAGTGATAACACACAGCCAGAGCAGGATCCAAATTCTGGGAAGATGCTAGAGACCTGGCAGGACTTTTGACGTTTTTCAGGAATAAGAGCCATTAAAAGTGTTTTCCGATAAAGAAATGAAATATCTTACTTGTTTCAAAAATTTGATTTTATGACCATAACAAGTTTTGCATCTTTCAACTCCTCACATTTCCTATTCTGCTTTCTTCCTTCCCCTCTTCTTCTCCAGTCAAAAAAAAAAAAAAAAAAGTAAGGGGATCTGTCAAGATCAGTCTCATTTCTTTCCCCACTAGATAATAAAGCCTTTTTTTTTAGTGCAAAAAATAAAGGCAGTTTTTAGAACTTGGGGGAAAGAATATATGTTCTAGGGACAATATCTATCCCCATGTTGATGTGGACAAACTGAAAAGTGTCCTAGGATATTTTCAACCTATAAAAACATAATAAATGTGAATGTCCAAGACAGGGAAACACAATCATTATTGCCTACCTAACAGCAACTAGCTCTGGTTGTAAATGGGATTGAGGGTCCACTGGAACAATAAGATCATTATCAATTATACTATTTAAATCAGCCTTAGGAAAACAAACTAATATCTACTCCCAAAAAATCATTTATAAAAAAGACTTATCTTGAGCTGAATGAATAATTCATAATGAGAAATTTAATTAGTTAACTGGCTTGCTTCTTTCTGCCTAAGATTTGCCCAGGAACAGATTGTCACTTTCACACATTTTTTTCTTATTCAGAATAATTTTTCTTAATTAATCTTTGGGTGAGTTGTTATTGCCTTAGCTTAGTTTTTTGTGGAAAAAGCATTTGTTTTCCTTTTTTGGAAGAAATTTTAGAATTGTGGGGTTTGTACCAATATGAATGTTAGGTAAGGTTTTATATTTGGCAGCAGTCTTAACGGTGTCTGTATTGGACATACTTCTATAAATAATACAGTAACTGCATAGAAATGAATGCCTAAATAAGTACACTTCAGTGATGAAAAATAAGCAAATTGTGTCAGAGAAAGTTGCTTTGATCACAGTTACACCCCAAAAAAAAGACTGACCACCTAATTTTCATCATTACAGTTTCTTCCCTTTTAAATACAGTTCGTTCACAATGGATAGATAAGAGTTCAGAGGCAGCCCCCACTGATGACCTCCATGCCTGTGTGTCAGTCCTGTTCTCTGGGGTAAACTAGAGAGGAGATGTGACAGACAGGGAACTGGCTGGGCTTGAAGCACGGAAGGTGACTTAGCTTGGCTAGCCCTACTTTCATCAGCCCCACTGGCACGGTCAGACGATCTGGCTGTGATTTTCTAACTCATTCCCAACCATACTGCCTTATTTATGTATTAATGTGAGCCAGCAAGACTTCTCAGGCAGATTACAGACTAATCTTTTGTGGGCATATAGATGAAGATTTATTCAATACTCCCTGAGAACTGCTTAGTATATACATCAGCATTTTGTGACTAGTCACTCAGACTTTTTCTCCCTGTTGGAAAGCTAGACTCTATGCTAAACTGCGATGTACCACTGTCACACGATGCTCAAGAGAAGAGCATACATGTTAACTGTGTGACAATACACGACTGCAGCATACACTGGGTAATTCAGTCTGAGGCCATGCAATTATGTATAAGTAATTTCATTAAGTTGCCATGAATATGACTGTAAGCAATGTTAGACCTATATAAATATGTATGCAGGATCAGAGACACATCCTGGAAAACTGGTTTAGCTCAATGAAAAGTCCTAGAAATCATATAAGTATGAAGTAGGCCACTTGCATTTTCATCAGCAGTAATCTTACACTAAGCTCACTAAAGATTCTACCTTTGTATATGAATTTGACATAGAGTTACTTCACTGTTTTTAAACAGGGGGATATATTTTCCTGAAACGCTATCCCAAAAGAATTGATACAATTCCATGATGCAAATGATTGAGTGAATGTTTCTGTACATGTATGTAAGTCATGGCATTTTAAAGGTGCCCTGTGTCTTCTAGTTTGTCCTTCCCTTCGTTTTTATTTTTAAATTGTTACTTACAGAGGTGTTCAGTGTCCTGCCAGCTATGACAAGAAGACAGCTTGATAGAGCATTATGCTTTTGAAAGCTGTAGGAACTAAATATGCCCTCCTAAGTCTAGAAAATCAATTTATACATGATGCAGTACCAAATGAAAGCATGAGACTTGGTGGATTTAACTAGCAGAAATAAAGCATTTACTTTTGAAATATACTTGATTTAAGAGATATTGTCTGTGATAACTTTGTAACAACAATTACAATATGCTCTAAAATAAGACTGCAAACAATTTTCCAATAGATTTAGAAAGAAAAAAAAATCCTTTTTATTTTATTTCTACGCATAATCAGGAAGGCAATAGATATTATGTTTTTCTACTTTGCTGTAATGATTTCTTACACAGAAGAGAGACCAAAAATAAATGTTATGTAGATTTAACCCCTGAATCATATCCAACAGAAACAGTGGCAGTAGAGAAAAATATCATATAATTATTCTGTAAAATAGTAGTTCTTTAAGTTTCATGTAACATAAAGCCCTAAGGATGCTTCTGCAATACAAAAGTACCATATGCCACTAATTCTTCTCCAAAAAACAGGCGTTCATTTAGATTACAATGTAGAATTAAATTACCTTGGAAGAGCATCCAACTGGAAGACAAAACTGAAACTCAAGTTTCAGAAAGTGACATCTCACCTACAGACTCTGACAAAGCCCTCCCTGGTTCAGCATCTAAGCTGTAATAAGGGCTACATCAAATGATTCCTGGTACTGCAAGTTTCTGGCTGATCTCAATGTGGACTCTGACTGCCAGAGCACAGAATGTGGCAGAGAGAAAAAAAAGAAATAACTGTTAAAGCACAGCTATATAATGACAGCGCTGAGACGACAGCTCCAATTAAGACTGCTGCCAAAATACTGCTCAGGAGGTTGGGTAATTTGATAGAACCATTGCTGCCCTGTTAGCCAGATCAGTTCAATCTTCTTTTACAACCCAAAACAATGGCACATCAACATATGGTGAAAATCTGTATTATGTGTGCAATTTCCATCATTAAAAAAATTAAGTGGATTAGCTGCCACAACAACTGAGAAATAATGACCTTTATGGACAGGCTTCTCTTTACTGCTGGTTTGCCTAGTTTAGGCCTGACACACTCTTCAGGACTACAGTGATCAAAACCCACATTTAAAATAACTCTTTTTCTTCTCTGGAAAAGAATCTTCTCACTCTCTTCAAATCCCAGCTGCTCGCACAGGCACTGCTGAGCAGACTAATATATGAAACAATTGAAGAAACAAACAAACAAAAACCCCACTTCAAATATCCAAAAGAACACATCACTCATATTATCCACCCAACAAGAGCTTGTCTAAATGCCACAGATGTAAGAAGCTCCTACCTAACCTGTGTAATTTAAGGTCCATAGTGACATTTTGTTAGTACTGTTTCCTTCTCTCCTTTTTTTTTAATAGCTACACCAATTAATTAATCCCCACCCGGATTGGCACTGACCTTCTTTAACTCTTCAGGGTAAAAGTAGTCTGTGATCTCCTTTCCCTCACAGTCTTTTGTCTAGTCAAAGGTTCTACGTGCATGGCTAAAAGCTTCCTCCATTGTTAGGAAGAAACCTTTATGTAGTCCCTTTTTGTGGCAGAAAGAACAATTTCTTTATTTAAAATAGTCCCCATAAGCAACTTCCTATACCTTCAGAAATTTTTAGGTTTACACAATCCCAAGACTAGTAAGAAGACAAACTTGTGAGGGCTGTGATTATGTGTCTTTGTAAGTGCAAGCAACATATCAGATAGTGTGGTTGAAAATATTTCTACATTTTAGAAATTAAACACTTTACACCAGCAGTTTTTACTTCAGCTTTAATTTCAGAACCGTGAAAACCGTGTTATTTAACAAGGGGCTTAGTGACTGGTTAAAAAAACTTATCCAAGTGAGTTTGACACTAGTTGAATTACCTTTCCTTCAATAAAAAATACTTGTAAAGAGTCAGAAAAATTATTCCCCTGTTTAGTCTTTTTTATGTAAGGCTCAAGCAAATTTGGCTACAATTTACATCATTGTAAAGGTACATTTAAACCAAGTATTATATATGGAGAAGTACTCCACATCTACCAAGTCAACATATTGTGGATAAGACGGCTGAAAGTTTTCTTTCTTTTAAAAGATGTTTGCACTTGTTTGTCTAAACATCCTGCTCTGAGACTCATCACACTACCTTTTTGCTTGTTTGCTTGTTGTTTGCAACCTCCCGAAAGCCTCAGAAAGCAAACCCTATCCTTTTGATCACAGAGGCAGTGTGGAATTTTTTCCGTCTCTCAAGCCTGCGCAGAATGTGAGCATGTCCCAGTTTCTTTCTGCTAGCGGGGGTACTCAGGGCAGACTGCAGCCCACCCTTTTCTCATGGCACCAAACCTGCGCTCCTGAAAGCCAGCTCTGTGTGCGAAAAGCATCAGGACAAGTTCTGTTTATATCTGCTTTTTCTACAGGGGACCCTATATTTGGACAACTTCTCTTTAGTTCACTCTAGTTGACGTTCCATCTTAATACTATTCATTGTCTGAGCTTCAAAGGTCAGATTGTAGACCATGATCTGGAGTGGAACGTGGACCTTTTCTGACTGAGACTGATGCTTGGCATAAGTGACCAGATAACCTCCGGAGGTCCCTTCCAACCTCAACCATTCTGTAATAAGGATTATGTTTTGCAGCACTAATTGAGAATATTCTGTATGATAATTTCAAAGCACCCCCACACAGAAAAATATCAGTGTAAGAAGCACCTTCCTTTATATTTGAAACTAGCATATTGTGACATTACATCAGGGTATTCAGCAAACACAGCATATCGACACCCCCCTGGTGTCTGTCACAGCTGTGCTGATACAAAAGTGCTTTTGCCATTTTAGGTTATGTTACGCAGGAGAGGTAGTGTCGCTGTGACAGCTGAAAAGGTTCTCCTGTCAGCCTGTGCTGCATCTCCAGCAGGAGCTGTGCCACCGTGGCTGTGCTAGCATTGGCTTCGTAACGTAGATATGTTCTGAAGTATTAACAGAGCATAATGACTGGAAACAGAAAGCCTCTGGAAGCTGGTACCGTTGCTGGCAGAAAAGGGATGTTGTGTATTGTAAATTAATTCTTTCTCAGAAAATGCAGAGCCATGAAAATGTGGTTGCAGGATATGCTAGTGCAAGCCCTTTGAGAGACTCTGGGTAATGTGTAATTCCACCCCGATGCCATGCCTTGATGCAGGACAAGCTCATTTTGGAGGGTACGTAGGGAGGTATATATGCATTTAGGTGCCTAGTGCTTTGAATCCCAAAGCAGAGATTTGCGCCAGATGGCCTTCTTCCAAAGTCCTCAAGAAGACTATAATTTGGCAGCTGTTCACATTTCCAGCTGTTTCACATCTCCAGATCTCTTTAAAAACTAGAAAAGACTCCCATAATATATTTTCAGCTTGTGATGAGAAAATAAAAAAAAAGTAAGAAAGGAACTGTAGTTCATTATATTTCACCGTAAGCAAGGGGAAACCATGTCTGAAATGCCGTTCCCTAGAAGGCTCAAAAGCAGATTAGTAAATCACGTAAATCACAAAAATCAAACAGAAAATTAGCTACCAGTAGATAGCAAACAACATAAAACCTTTACAGCTGCAATACAAAACACATGCATGCCGTGAAACTGCATTTGAAATGACAGGACTTGTGAGGTTTCTTCCTGGGTCCTATGAGAGCCAGTCCTGGCAGTCGAGCAGACATGTAGGCAGCGTTGCAAAGGCTTTGGATTCTTTTATAAAAGCGGGAATCTGAAGTTGCACCTGAAGCTTAAATTATGACAAATAAACCTTAAAATTTCTGAGACAAGATGTGAGGAGAGGAAAAATCTATTTCTTTCAGCCAGGCTACTTTCCCATCCTCAACAAACAAAGAAAATCTACAAAGCAATAATCTGTTTTGTAGTTCATGCTACTGTGAGACAATTACCTTTTCAAAGGGTGTATGAAGAAAATGGAAAATGTGAGGTCTATTTCAGTCTGAAAGCATTTAAAGGTTGAAAGCCTGCAAAGTATTCTTGTGCTGAAATGGAGCAACGGGCTTATGGCCTAGTCTCGGTACAGACAAAAGTGATGAAGTAGCAATGTCCCATATACAGGAAAGAAAACAACCTCATCTGAATGTAAGCTAGGGAGTATATTCTTCATTGTCTGACATAATTTCCTGTCTACAAATACTGAAATCCCTTCGCGCTTGCAAATCCCATCCAAAGAGATTCATTTTGATCATATACAAAAAAGATTCAATACTGGAAAGAATCTCGAGTCATAGAAAAGCTGTTGCAACCTGTGTGCCTTACCTTGTAAATAATGAGAAGACTGGAAAAGCAAAGTAATTCTTCTTTAAGAGGTACATTTCCACAACGTGTACTTTAATTGGCACTATTCCCTTTTCCATTATGTTTCTGTATGCCTCCTTTTGCTACAATATATTGTACATTCCTAAAATACATGTGATGCAATTTGATGGGGCAGCGAGGGACAGGCAGCAGAATATCAGACTGAGGACAACTGAGAGTACTGAGATTTATGGAGTCCACAGACAAAGCAACTGAACCTGGAATGCCATCTAGTTCCCTGTCTGGTAAAATACCCATTTATTTCACCTAATCCCACAATGCACTTAAATGCAAGAAAGACAGAAAGTTCATTAAAAACAGAGTTGTCCTCCCAATTCTACTTACAGATATGAAATAAATTATTTCAGTCATTTCTCCATGACCACCCAATAAACCACACTTCTAGTGAGCAAACGTAAGTTGTATCCCACACATTGTTGCTAAAATCCTTTTACTGGCGCCTGCTGCTACAGCTGTAGAAGCCCAAAAGGATGACACACACCACAGCATAAGGCTGTGTGGAGATGATAAGCTTTTCTAAAACTGTTTATGATATTCTTCTATCAGGTAAATTTTTAGGTGAACGAATACATAATATTTAGCACTTTATAGACCACACATACACAGTTCAAGGTAGGAGACTTCTTTGCAAGACATTTCTATTCACTGTGCCAACTCAGAATATTTATCACTGGTTTTTGAGTGTGCCTATAGTGGAACTGACAGCACTCCACAACTTCTGATCTCAGAGGCAAGGGAGAAAATAAAAGGATGACTGATGCCCTGTTTGGCTCTGTCTATGCACAAGGACAACATTTTTTGCTCTTCATTCATACCATGCTATGGCTAATTATGAAGAAAAGTAATTGTATAACTGTCTTTAGACCACAGAAAATCTTTTCTTCTCTATGATTAAGTGTGACAGCAATTTATCTTTAGTAATCCCTGCCAAATCTCCTGAAATCCTATGTATTCTAGCTAATGGTCTTTGAGCCAGCCTGGTCCTCTGGGCACTACTACCAGTCTATGGTCTGCTATTATTAGGCAATGATTTCTTATCTTAGCCAGACTGTATAATAACATGAAGAAAGTTATCAGATCAGATAAACAACAAGGCACAAAAATAGGTGAAAATTACATGAAATATATCACGTAAAGGCACTGGCAATTGCAATGTTCTCTGTGGGTTTATAGAGGATTTAATGCTAAATCTCCTTAAATGAAATATTGAAGTTCTTGCATACAGAGAGAACTCCAGGAACCCAGGGGAAGGAGAGAAAAACACTAACAATGACATTATTGTCTGACATGTGGGAAAAGTTGGAGAAACTAAAAAGAAATCTTTTTTTTTTTTCTTTTAGGCCAAAGACCTGTGAGCACAGGAAGGAAATACTTTGTTTCCCTTAAAAAAGGTTTTTATGCAGAGAGGTACAGAAGTCATGTAATTTAAACCAGTAAAGCTGCATTTTATGTGTAGGGCATATAAATTAAGCTAAATCCTTGTTAGAAAAAGAAAAATCTCATAAAAAATTCTCTAGGTGACATCTTATAGCTCTGAAGATGATGATGAATAAATGCTGATCTTTCCACAGAGGTCAGATTGTCATTCTAGTTTGGATCAGCTGGATCCATTAATGTGGTACATTGTGAAGAAAAAAAATACCATCTTACTGAGGACAGATGCTCTTTATGCAGTACTTTTTGCATAATTTTTGTTCTTCAGTTCTTGTGTTTAGCTTTTTTTTTTTCCAAATGCTAAAACAATACTATTTAGTTGTGATTAAAGATTCGATGCTATATGTTCCACATCTACTTGGCTTTTCTGCTTTCCTATGCAGATGTGTAATTTTCCTCTTCCTCTAAATTTCTGAATGAACTGTATTTAGGAAGAGTTATTTAGTTGGAGGAATTCAACGTGAGGAATTAGTTTACCTGTTTTCCATATCTGGTTATGCATCTGAACATTTGTTATGTTGAACTGTTCTCAACAATATCTTTTGTGGTAGACAAGATATATAATTTTTTTGCTATTAGTGGCAGCTTTGGAGACTACCTGCTTGCTAAAAACTGGCAGTATGATTAGCCAATACCTGTTCATTTGAGCTGTATTTTACAATTTTAAAGCAAAAGAGAAAAGATGGCATTGATACGAATTATCACTGTAGGGTTTATTTATTGCACTGAAGCTGTTTCCATCTGTACTACATTGCAGGTATTTCCATCTCTCAGTATGAATAATGATGGTTATGGTTGGACTCGATGATCCCAAGGGTCTTTTCCAACCTAAATGATTCTATGATTCTATGATGGGTAAAGATGAAAGTTGAAAAATAAAATTAAATCATGGCAGTTTGCAGGCTGCAGCTCTTACTGGTGGAAGCTGAGATCTTAGGGCTGGGACTGAATCTTGGGAAGATGAGGTGAAGAGATACTGGATGGCAGTAAGTCACCCAGTAAGTGGGTAAGCATGATGATTCCAGCACTACACCTTCTGTAAAGTTTCAGAACATCATCTTATACTATCTTTGGTATGGAGGCAATTTATTTAAGTCACGCAGCCAGTGTACCTGGTCATTCTGATGGTCATTCTCCATCAGAAACTGGATACACACACTCAGTCCCGCCATCAGTGTCAGCAGAGCCAAGTTTATACAACAGGTGAACCATATCAAAAGTTCTGAGATCCTCAAACACAAAGATAAGCTTTTGAACTGCCCCTGATGCATGAAAGTCTTAACTTGGACTTTCTACCTGCCACTTAATTCCTGGGTCACAGGAGAAGCCTGTAAGTTATGAGTGACTACTCCAGGGACCCTTTGATTTCTTCACAATGGCCAACAATATAAGAAGTGTTAAATGTAAACTTAAACTTCTCTGAACGAAGAAAATGTTTTTTCTTTTAAAAATGTCATGGCATACACCACTGATATGCACAAGGTTTACACTATCAACTGCTTTTTGCCAGATTACACTCAAGCACCTAAACACATCTAAAATATTCCAATTGTGGAATTCCTATGCAAGCCCATCTTCAGCTTTCCTGTTTATCCTCCATATCACAGACAGATAAGCAAGTTTGAGGAAGACATTTTCATTCTGAATGCACTGATATAAATAAATAAAAATTAATGGGTGTCCAACTTTACACACCCTTGAAAACAGGGTCTAAAATGAAAGGTGTTAACTCTAGAAAGAAAATCTAGAAAACAAGTTCTAAGGAAAAGTATTTGTTACAGTGATGATATCTGGAACGTATACTAGGCATTTCACGTAAATACCAGCAGGCAAATTCTAAACACAAATCACCTTACACAATAATAATTCCTGGTTTCGTTTTAACTGTAGTTTAAATATATATGTACAATTTTCTAAGTGTTTTCTAATTGTCAACATCTGAAAGGAAGCTAATAGAGGATACAAGAGGATACGCAGGCAGGCTTATTAAAGTGCTTTAATAACATGGAACTGGCCAAATAGTAATAAGCAATACCGGACCCTTAATTTCTGCTAGCCTTAAAAGATCCAGTCATAGGAGTTGGGATTTTTTTAATCACTCTTCTTCTTAGTAAATCATTTGTCTAAAAACCCAGCAATGGCTTAGCAGACTGAGCATTGTGACTCATATGGTTTCTATTGAAGTAGCTAATTCACGTAACATTTTAATTGTTCATCCCGATTAATGTTTTCAGAGCACAAAACAGATAAAAACTTAAGAAAAAGCAATCAAGGAACTGTTTACACACATGTACTATGTCTTTAATGACCAGATACACCAACACCAACATCTTGGGTAGATCCTAATTTTTAAGTATAAGCTATTTATGTAGATAAGTACACAAACCATCTGGCCACAGTTTCAAAATCTCTTGTGACCTGGGCTGCTGGGTGGCCAGAAACCATTGTTTGATGCCTGAAAATGTCAGGGGAGTGAAATATTACTGAAAGAATTAACTTGCCTCTGAAAATAGAAAGATTGTCAATCCCTATGAAGATTCACTGGCACATGGTGTCATATCCCAAGTTTTTGCTACTTGGAGTGCACTTTAATTTGGATTAAATGTGGGAGTACAAAGGAGATATTCACAAACTGCCCCAAGGCTGGCCATCATGGGCTGCTCACATGGCATCCCTACCACAGCTCACTTCTACCAGGCTCTTAAGATTAGATGCTAAAAGCAAATGGCAGAGCACACAGGGTGCTGCCATATTTCTAATATTCTTATGGCACACTATATACCACTGCACACCCTTTGGGAATCGCTGGCCCATGGGCTACATTTACCTTTTGAGATTTTGCACTTGCTACTGCAAAGCCACAGCTTTGAGCAGGGGCACTGGAAGATACCAAATTTTAAATATAAAACAATAATAAATTACAGACTAAATCTGATTATACACATCTGCAGTCTTCTCACAAATGGAAACTGACATGATTTAATGTCCACAGATCTATGACAAAAGGGGAAGCAACAGCATATCTGAATCAAATTGCAATATTGATTTTTCTGAACACAACCACAGATCTATTTTATTAGTATTACATCAGCTAAAGATGTGACACTTGCATTTAAAGTTAATATTTGATGCTGTCCCTATTGAACACATCTTACAGAAAACATTTCCGAAAAATACTGTGTGGCCCTCAAATGCTAATAATTTTTTCCACTGGATTTTTTTTTCCTGAACACAATGGGTTTGGATTAAAAAGAAGACTTGGCAGTCCTTTCTTCAAGGGATGGTGTTTACATATTTTTTTTTACTTTAGTCAAGCTAACAGTTTTGAAAGTATAGATAAGGTGATCAATAGGAACCTTAGAAAACTGATACTCTGTTCATGTGCATAAACTCAGACTGAGAAGGGCCAAGTAAACGATCAGGCACAAACGGGATCTAGTGACAGCCGAGGCTTCCACTTGCATCTGGACTTTGAGAGACTTAAGTAAACTCAAGTAAATTATTTTTTGAGCCTTCCTGATTTCTTTTTATGAAAACAGTTATTTACCTCCCACTCCTCAATGAGGTGTTCATCTTCCCAGGAACTACTAACTAGATTGAAAGTGAGAAGAAAACAGTTATTACTTGGATTTAGAGTTGAAGTTCCTAACACGTCAAAGTTTCTGGTTCAGGATCAAAACCCAAATATCTTGTTTTATTTGAGAAAAAAAAAAAAGAACTGCTAGACATTGTACGTGAATTGATTCTTGGTTTTGCTGATGACACCTAACGAAGAAAGCATTTATGGTTTGCCTGATTTTTTTTTTACAGGAGGCTGCCAAACTCACTTGCCTTTTTTGTAGGAGACAGTTTCACTAGTGTGATTCTGTGTAATCCGCTTTAGAAAAATACCGGTCCATCTAGCTTAACTGAAACTGGCAGTTTAGATAGGGTTTCAAGAACACTATTCTGGTATGGGAAATTGACATTTTGCAAATCACTTTTGCATATAGCTATTAATTCGCTTGAGTATAGAATCTTTCTATGTTTTATGTACATTTTAATACATTTTACATTTTTTATAAACCTAAAATGTACTGAGTATTTCAGAGAGAGAGAAAGAGAGAGAGAGAAAGGCAGAGCACAGTTTTGATACATGTCCTTCACTCAGGAAAGCCTGAAGAAGGCATTATTGGGGGAAAAAAAAGTTCAGATTCTGAAGCCACACACCATAGTGGAGGGTATTCCATTCCATGCGTTTAATGTAGTGGAACACAGAGATGGTGGCTACTCTCCATCGTAATTTGTCCCATCTCTTATTCTCCATATCTTTGATAACTGTCATATTGGTCCACAGACACAAGTGATCCTGGAGTCTGATCACCCTGTAGTTAGACTTTGTTCAGTGAATATTTATACGTTATTTTTAGGCACCGCTGGTATTCATCACAAACCACTCAGCAAACAAAGAACATTTGCTCAAAACAAGGCTACCTTCAGATCTACCTAATGAGGCAGCAATTTGTTTCTTTCTCCCAGAGAGTGTTGCAGTAGTCTTTTGACTTACAGAAACTGAATCTGGGCTGACTTTCTTGAGGTAAAACACAGAACCCACACAACCATAAGTGGCCATTGTTTTTGTAACATTTGGGAAAGCTCAGCCTGGCTGTTTTGGCAATCAGGAAAGCAGAGGCCAAATGTCTTGGTTCTTATTACAAGGCAGCTATAAAGAAGGTTAGAATCTGAGGGTGATGAAGAGGAAAGGAGAGGCAAGTTGAAAATGACCTTTTAGAGTCTGAGAGGGATGCTCGACTTCTAACACTTTGAAGATGGGGAGAACAGGAAAATAAAATCCTGCTTTAGAGTTTGCAAGTAAAATGGATGATCGTTTAGCACTATGCAATTTGTATTTGGTTCCTGCTGCCTGATTTATAAAACATATTTGCAGCGCAATTCTTCTTCTTTTGGTGAAGAAATCAAAGCCTCTTTCATAACTCTGGGACAGAAACACGGTATGTGAATAAGCCAGACTCCGCTGGAAGCTGTCCAAAGAACCTGTGATAATGCTCTGGAACAAAGACATGATTGTATCATTAAATACAATAAAAAGCAAGAGGAACCTTAGCATTCCTGGAAACAAATGATCTGTTTTCTATTAATTCTGTTTTTTTCATTAACTTTCAGTGCACTGACAGATAAACAACCTCTGCTGTTCCTTTAAGATAAAAAAAGCTGCTTTAAGTAGCGTCCTATTTCTAAACTATGGCAGGCAGAAAACATGCTACTGAGTATTGATTTTATTGGATGGCAGGACTAAAACCTACTTTCAGATGGAAGAAAGGAATGTGAGCGTGAGCTTGGAGTCACATGCAGGGGCCATTTGACAGAATGACGCAATGGATACGTCCCTTCAGTTGCTATGGTGATGGCTCATCTGCTTATATGTCCAAGAAATAGGGCTTTTCATTATTTCCTCTAAGAAGAAAAACTGCTAACTCATAATAACAAAGTGATTTGGTTTTGCACTAAAGCACAGCTAGTGCAAATACCATTGCTCAGTTTTAATTTGGGCATGAAATTAATATCCTAAAGCAAATCATACCAACAAATAACTTTACTATCCTCTACCTAGTTACTCCCATAGCATTTTTCACCACAGCAACTGTTTACCTCTTCTGTGAACCTCCAATATATCTGCAATAAAATGGATTTCTGGATAATTGACACGAGGTCCCAGAATACTGTGGTAACTTTAATAAATTTTATTTCAAAGTAGGATTTAATTCTTTTTTTTTTACCCAAGTCATCCAGATATTAGTGCTGGACAGATTTTACCAGCACTTTCTATTAATAGTTTCCTGAATATTTAAGTGAATTCTGTTTAGCTGTGGCCATATTCTATTTCTATTTATTTTCTTCAAGTACCCTCTGACAAGTCCCTATTAGTAGGAATGTTTACAAGAAGCTCATACAAAAAATGCACGGCTGAAGTTCCTGAAAAATAACATTTTTTTTAATGTACACAGGGAATATTTTTATTAGAATTGCCTGCATTCACAATCCAGGACCTGCAACACCAAGATGTGACTAATCACAACAATTTCATGTGTCAACCAGAAGCAACTTGTGGTAGCACTTGATATTTTAACTGTTTGATTTGAGATGCAATACTATGTTTCCTTAAGCAGTAGAAAAATCAGTAGAAGAATGCCAAAGAAAAAAGCCAGAAGAAATCATGTTCTCTCTGCAAGTGTTCCAAAAGAAAAATTAAATTCTCAGTTAAGATTCTTTGCAGATACATCAGCCATGCCATAATTAAATGTAGCTGTCGCTTCATTTTAATAGTCCTCATGCTGTTTCAGAAAGACAAATAAAATAAATATCAAGAACAACACGATATGGAAAGTGTTACAGAAATTACAGACATATCTGCAAGGCATTGAAGCCATCTTCTCATTGAACTCATTCAAAATCAGAATGCATGACCATGTAATTACATCAAATGCAGTAAGGGACTCTATGGCCTCCAAAAATATTTTTTGTAGATTAGGGTATCAGTAATTGTGCTATGACACTTATTTCCAGACATCCCCTTCATAAGTATGCCAGAAAAACTAAGATATCTAAAAATGCATGTTAGCTGGATGCAGCCCCACATCTGGAGGTACCTGTTATAGAATAAGCCTGTTTGCTTTGAATGAATTGTGATATTATTTTTGAATTATTTGTCCCCCAGCTATACTGCATTACACAGCGTGTTCTTTTAACCTTGTTACAGTAATGCACAGCTATACATTTTGAAGAGCAATACTCTTCCCTGATACAACGGTAATTACTTTTTTTAAAGGAAAAGAAAATCCATGAATTTTTGCAAATGCCTATGAACATGAACCTCCTAGCCATCATCTTAAACGCAGAGGCACATCCTTATGTGATTTCTACAGATGGTCCATTTTATTATAATGATAATTCTGAGGTTGCAAAAAATACGACAGCTTTATGCAAATAGTAATGGTGATGACACACACAATGAAGCGAGGACTAGGATTTGTGGGAGCAACTAAGGATAATGTCCCAGAGCCATTCCCACTGCAAAGCATATGTGCAAATTCTTGGATGGCATCTCAATCTCTCTTCCCAGTCTATAAATTTCACTTAAAATACATAACCTGTTTATAAATTTGGGGGTTGTTTCCTCAAAATTTTTTCACACCAGATTTCTAAGTGTTGACAATAAGGCCAATAATACAAAACGGCTATGTGCATGCTTTTCTGCAGAAATAATCCAGATTAACCACAGGCAAACTAACCATTCTGCTTTATGTTTAAGCAACTACAGTTGCTCAGTCAAAACAGACCCACACTGCAGTTCCTACCAACCATTTTCCCCTCACACTAACTTAATAGTTAAATTGAGGTGAACAAATTTAAAGGCTTACAGGTCCCTTGCCATCTAAACTGCCTGTCTCACGCAGGTCGAGGACTCTGCCAACACAGCTTTCTAGTCCATGTCCAGCCACCTTTTGCATGTCATCACTCTCCAGCTAAATTTTACCTGGCAGCCTGGAAGCAGAGCTTCCGATCTGGCGGGGAAGCTCTTCTAACCGCACAAAATACTGACACCCTCACCTTGGTGCTGACGTTAGCAGACGTATACCGGGGACTCAAGGGCCAGCTGCGATATCACTCACCGGTGCTGAGAGATCTGTGCCTGGTTCCCAGCGGTGACATTTCTGTTTCTGATCTAGAAATCAAATCTCCTGCTTTAGCTGAGGTGCCGTCGGTCACAGCTGGCTCATCAGAGTGCCTCTGGGCTGCAGCAGGAGCAGGTGCTCGGCCTGGCCTGCCATGTTTTGCCTGAAAGAACATGCTGGACTTTAATTGAAAACTGCTTTCTCGTTTGTCTTCCCGTAACATGACTGACCTTACCCACTTTTCTGTGATCCACATTCTTGTCAAGCACCCACACACACCCCAAACCCCACAGGAAACTGCTATAAATAAGCCATTGCCTGGCCTGTGGCTTGATCAAGCTGAAATCCACTTTTCCATGGGCTGCGCTCCTTACTTACTGCTTCTCCTCAGCAAACGCTCAGAGACGCACACCATGCTTCGGCTTTTAGGTAGTACATACCTGCTCCAGCACTCTGCAAAACAACCTTTGTCTTCATTTTTAACATCGTGATATTATTCTGCTTCATGCAAACAGCAGATGTACCAGGCACTGCACAGGAGCATTTTGTTTGCATCCATCTTGGTTAAGGCAAAAGGCAAAGGCCTGGTGGAGAACCATGGCATTGCTAGCTGAAGCCCAAGTGTTTGGCAGGATAGGGGAACCAGGCACCTGGATAAGAGGTGGTGAATGACCAGTGAAGGACAGCTACCCAGCTGCTGGCTGTCAAGGAAGTCCTGGGCCCAAGCCCCCTGAGGGCAGCCATTTTGCTGGGCTCCTGGTTGCCATAGTGACAGGAGTTCCTGGCAGCAGGAGGCCTGACATGGCGGCAAAGGGTGAGCCCTTACTTCCAGCGCAGGTAATCTGGTGCTCCTGAATACCCTCAAGCTTTCAGGGACTCCCCAAATAATCTGAGAGAGTGTAAGCAGAGCTGAGTGCAGGAAGGCAATTATTCGTTAGTAGTCTGAGGCCTTCGTAGCCCTGTACCTGGGCAAGGCTATGTGTGTCTGCTCGCATCTGCCTGCCGCTCTTGGAGGGCCTGAAGCTGCTCACAGGGCCAGTGCTCACTGTATGCTTTTGGCTCAGGTTGTGGTAGGAGTTGGAGCCATATAGCTAAGGCACCGATTACCATCCGGAGAGGGGGTGACAGACTTCCAGGGGTGGAGGTCTGCACCTTGTGTGCTTGCTTGGGGCACACAGGATTAACACATCCCCTGGGCCTTCGCAGAACCTCTGGCACAGCCTTTAAAATCCTAAACATGCTTGTCAATTCCCATGCTCTGCAGTTGCAGTGGTACTTATATCAGCAGGATGTATGTATACTGGTGTATGTAATTATGTTGTGGTTCACTGCGCGAAAGAGACAAGTGCCTCAGCCAGTTGTGGGAAAACTTAGTTAAAGGCCAAGATTTCATTCTCTGCTGGGGTAGAAAGAGCTGTTATCCCCTAGACAGTGAGGGAATCTGGCCCTTGGGTCTGATTCATCGTTCTCCTACCCCAGTGTTGCTTTGATGTAAAAGCAGGGGATGGTTCAGGATGTGACAGTCAGAGAGCATTCCCTCTTACTGTTTTTTATTACTGTGCTTCCTGAGGTTTCTTCGTGTGCTTCACCTTATGACTGAAAGTACAGCAATAAATAAGTTTCCATGAGATCTTACCAAAGCTTGGTTTCCTTCAGAGGGGCAAGCTTATCAAATCTTACTATCGTCATGTGCATCTCAGATCCTGAAGCAAATGTACGCAGTTACAGGCAGACTGACAATGGCAACATTTTCCATGGCCTCTGAAAACAGCTCTTTAACAATTTAGATGGCTGGGAACTCTCCAGTGCTCTTTTGAAATTTGCTGGCCGGAATGAAAAAATAATACACAATATAATTGCTATCCATTAGATAAAACTGCTTTCTGGAATCAAAATAGCTAGAAATAGAGTTGTATTATTAGTTCTGAGTAGCGCTTTTCATTTTTATGGTACCTATGGATTTGTAGGAAATGAAAGCAACTATTTACAATTTTTGAAGAATTTTATTTTTTTTGCTCAATAAATCTTCAAAAACAAAGTAATTCATATGTTCATTATTTGAATTTAGCTAGTTCTCTTAGACACTCTAAGCCAGTGAATTTTTATCCTTGTACTTTAAATTAAACAAGTAATTTGTCACAAAGCTTTTTACTATAACTTAAATAATCTTAAATGACAGCATATCTTTTGTTACATTAAAAAATATAATTAAATCCCAATGCAAACTGCATATACATTTTATTGTACTCTGCACTCTAGTTTATATGTCACTGTGATGGAAATATGGACTACAAGTTTTATAATTGCACGCTGACCAAATACATTGAAATAAAAAAGAATTACTTGAATTAAAACAGGAAATAGAAAGCAAATTAAATTATGATTTTATTGAAATTGAATCTCAAATGTACATGTACAACATTTTTTCTGAGCTCCAGTAAGTAAAATATCTCTCACAGAGGTATTTCCATCCTTTTCTATTTTAGGAATATTCAACCTATGCAGGCTCTATAAATTCCAGGAAGTTTCTAAAAATCTGTGTGCTTTCATGTAACCACAGTGGTGTTTCACTGAGCCAAAAATTTTCGGTAACACTACTCAAACACAAACACTTGGCAAACCTATGTCTCAGTTTTCACATAAATCAGCTTAGAATCCTGCATATTATTGCTGTTGCTATTGCTATTGACATTGATATTGCATATCTTGTTTCCTAAGAATTCAGAAATTGCAGCGTGCAATTGCACCTATTGCAGCGTGACATGAAGAGGGATTGTTAATAATAAGTAAGGATAAACTAAGATTGCAACAATTACAATATTAGGTTGATATTGAGGAAGTTTTAAATTCTCATTAGTTTTGTAAAGTTTTGAGTTAATGTTGGGTAGCTTATGTGGTAACATCTTGTGGATAGTTACAGTTAAATGGACATTTTCAGACTGATGTTTTATTAAAAAGGAGTATTGTTTAAGTATGCTGGGAAATGCATGAGTATATTAGCAAAAAGAGAAAATAAAAGAATAGGGAGTCTTTAGTCTGATACGAATAGGTCTAAGAACCACTTCTAGTTGTTGGGATAGTTTAGAAGAGTTCAAACTTCAAAATGAACAGCAGATTAATTGTTCTACTTCTTACCTTGGATGTCTCCAGCCTTAAGTTGATTTACAGTGCAAGGATCTTATTGAGGTCAATGCTTACTGCATAGTGTGAGTAGATATGCATTTGCCAGGTGGAAGAACGACTGCGCATAAGTCATATAAGAATTTCATGTGCAGTTCCATACTGGAGGGGCTGCAGTTACGGGCCACATGCCAAAACAACTTACTTAGCACATGGCTCACTCCCTTGTTATTTCTGGAAAGGTCCTATGCAAGAACTTGGAGGCTTTTCATCTACAATATGCACAGGACATAATTATCCTTGGGAATCTGAGTGTATAAAAATAGTGGCTAGCGTTTCTCATAGAGGAAAGCAAGGCTAGAAATTATCTGAAGGTTTGCTTAAGGCTAGAAATAAAAAATCATACTGGATTCATGGATACAGGTAGTTGTGTTTCAGTTCTCAACTATCAACCAAAAATTGCACATCTTAAGTATGTTAGATGTGCAATTCTGCCCCCTTAGCAGAATTAAGCTTTGTCAAAAACAGACTGAGTAAAATTGTGGGGTTTATTCAAGAAGGCATTCTGTCTGACTTTGTTTTTTTTTGTTTTGTTTTGAATTCTTGTTTCAGTTCTAAGATGCTCCTATATTTTTCAAGCTTTATTTCTTTTATATGTGTATGAAAAAGTGTACTTCTTAGGATTGCAAAGGTTTAGCCAACAATTGTTGTGCATTTTTGAAATTACTGTATATTATTGGGTTGTTTTGGGTTTAATTTCCAAAGCACGAATTTGTAGACAATGTAAAGGCAGTGATAAATTAATGCAAATCAAAATGGATAGCTCTAAACCACTGAACATTTTAGATATAATTTGTAATTCTGGGACTGTTATCTAAGGAGAGCACAGATAAAATTTGTCAAGAATTGTGTGCTGCTGTAAAATCCTGAAAGATCTTGTTAAACCAAATATAAAAGACTCTCTTATGACACTGGCACATGTCTGCTCTGCTGGTTGCACTAAGGGCTATCCCTGCGTGGAGTCTTGAAGTACCCTCATGCTTCCACAGTCAGACCTCTGGGTCTGGATTGCAACGAATACTTCCTGAAAGGGAATTCCACCACTGGTCACTAGCTGCTGCTCTTGATTTGTACAAAAGGTTGTACAGATCTGTGCAAAAGGAGAGTTTCATCAGTATTTTGCTCATCACATGTGCTGGAAGGGATGTATGAGCTAGCTGAACTTAAGCCTTTCCTCCAGGTCTTCCAATTGGCTTGCGCTCATGATGCCCTGGAGGCCTATATATATAAGATCCATAATCAAAACGCATGAATTTTGTTGCACAACCATCTCTATTTTACTATTACAAATACTCGAGGTGGAAAAAAACATGTTAGAAATAATCTAAGGGAAAAAAAGCCCTAAATAGTTGGAAGAATATCATCTGGGGTTTTTTTTTATGTGAAGATAGTTTTTTAATATACCTAATTCTTAGGTGACTATTTCAGTAATATTGTTTATTTAATTCTATTATTATTTTATTTTTATCGCATTTTAATATAGAAATTTTCCTTAGTACTGAATAGCAATAAAATTCTCAGTAAAGACAATATGCATGCAGTTAATTCACTGTGGTTTCGTCACGGTGCCTCATCCTCCCTAGGATTATTTGCAAAAAGTAGATGAGAAGAATGACAGAGCGTAGGTGTTAAAAAATAGATGATTTAACCACCCAACTATTCAAAAGCTATTTTGCATTCAAGTGGTAAAGGAATACTGAAGTTTATTGAAGTTTTTTTCTGTTGAGCATGGGAGAAGTACATGGAAAGTGCTTTTCCTGGTTTTTAAATATGTATCTTAGTATAGATCTTCTAATTTCAGCATGATTATGGTATTTGTTTTTCATCTACAAACAGTTACAGGAGAATATCACTCTGTGGTGGGTTGACCATGGCTGGACACCAGGTGCCCACCAAAGCCACTCTACACTCCCCTCCTCAGCTGGGCAGGGGAGAGAAAATACAGTGAAAGTCTTGTGGGTCAAGATAAGGACAGGGAGGTCACTCAGTAATTACCATCATGGGCAAAACAAACTCAACTTGGGGAAAATTCATTTAATTTATTGCCAGTTACAAGACAGAGTAGGGTAATGAGAAATAAAATCCAAATCTTAAAACACATTCTCCTCACTCCTCCCTTCTTCCCAGACACAGCTTCACTCCCGATTTCTCTACCTCCCCCGCCGGAGTGGCGTAGGGGGATGGGGAATGGGGGTTGTGGTCAGTTCATCACAGGTTGTCTCTGCTGCTGTGCAACGCTCCCCACACCCCACCCCCCAAAAAAAAAACCCACAACCTTGCCATGCAAACTCAATACACACTCTTCGCTGGAAAAGAAAAAGTAAATGTGTAGTCATCCAGATTTTAAGGAAGGATTGAAAATACGAATATGATTGCATCTTAAAGACCTGAAAATGGAAGGCAAATGAAAGTACTCTATTTTTATTATTATTTGAAATCGTATTTTTGTTTAATGGCATTCTCAGGTTTTTGAGTGCTTAATTAATGGTTTGTGAAGAATTAGGGCTGGCAATCCCAGCTTTCAAAGTGACCCAGGGGACCAATTGCAGTCTCTTCCTTTTAATTCTGATTGTCTCACTCTTTTTTTTCCAGAAAGAAATCATGTTCATGGTGTGGATTTGAGTAGGGAGAATTTATCCTACACTATTTGCAAGTATAAGCATATATGTATTTGACGGCTGGTTAAAGGAACAATTTGTGCTTTTTCTGTCATTTATTGCTGAAGTATAGCCATCCTGGGAGCATAATTCCTGTTGCAATGGAGTAGTAATGCATATCAATGTTAAACAAATTTTTACTGTACGAAAGGAAGAATATATAGGTTAGCCCTAAAACAGAGAGACCTTTAGGCAGAGAGAATATAATAACTCAGGCTTGAATTTGGACATTACTTACCTATTTTTCATGGTGTGTCCTTTAAAAAAAGACAAATAGTGGTGCCTTGATGATACATTTTGTCTGAGTGAGACCACAGTGTCCTCCATTCTTCCATAATAAAATTGGACTGGTATTGACTATCATGACTGGATAAAATTCACTGATAAAACTTGAAAAAATTTCATTCAGATGTCCTGTTCAAATACTAACCAATTCAGACGTGCTTTACCTGCAAGATATGCTGACATAAATGTGAGATAGCAAATTTCAACAAAAGGAATGGTATTATTTTAGTACAAATTACTTACCTTCTGTTTCAGTTCATCTCCAAGTTAAAATACTTACTTTTCAGAAGCAGCAAACTCAGAAAGTTCTAAATTTCCATGTCTGAAAGTAATGAAATTCTCCCAATTAGATTCACTTTCTGTTGCTGCAAGCCTTGAAAATAAGAAAAAACTTCACAGAATGTGCTGTCACAACTCAGTTGAAATCCATTAATACCTTGGTCTCTGGTATTAGCAATTGTGCTCTCTGTTGCCTAGGAAAGGGAAGAATTAGGACTAGCAGACAGTAAGATGAAACAGGGATGGCTTTTACTGGAGGGTTAGTGTGGTCCGTGCACATCAGGACTTCATAAACACCAGCAAGACCTTTCAGAACTGTTTCCCTCTTGCACTAAGCATTTACTGTGCTTCTGCTAGCACCGAGCCCAGCACTGCAACACATCAGATCCAGAGGCATAACGCTGGAGTGGGAAGTCTGCTGTGCCTGCAGAGTAGCCACAGTAGTGGTCACTTCGCCTCTCCTCAAGCTGGCAGAGAAGCATGTAGAAAATCAGGCTGAGAGAGAAGGGAGACCCACCACAGGGTGATTGACGAGGTAGCAGCCATTCCTTTGTGTTTTCCTAGGTATAGCAGGTAGCAATTCTTGTGTTATTGGCAACAATGAGCAACCTTACTGTTTTAGTTTATAAGATATCATTCTATCCCACCTCCATAGAGCAGGCATGCACACACACACATGAAAATCTACTCCAAAATTTTATGGTGATATCTCCACCAGCTACAAAGCATTAGGGTTGAATGAAATGAGATGAAATGAAATGAAATGAAATGAAATGAAATGAAATGAAATGAAATGAAATGAAATGAAATGAAAAGAAAAGTAGGACAACAGAAGAAATGCACTCCAACAGTTCACTGTAGCTCAGTTTGTTATTTGGTGTTGACAAAACTAATATATATGATTTTCAAATTACTTAGTCATTCCGTATGGCTGTTACTTACTCTTTACTGAATGCAAACTTAATTTTCATAGCTGCCTACAATTATGTACATCCAGCTGTATCCAAACATACTTGGAATGCATTATCAGGGTTCTCCTTGAACATTTTCTTCTTCCAAAAAAGAAGGAAGAACTGAAACCAAGAATGTCACAGACAGATGCTAAACTGCCGTTCTCAGTATCATGGAACACTGCCCAAAGGTTATGATGTTGAATAAGAAAACTAAACCATAAGTAACTGATGAGGCTAAACCTTCTGTTTAAGAATGCTTTCATATGGCTACAGACACTGCTCTGAATTTCCTTATTTGTGTATTTCTACTATGAATGGGATTTTTTTCATTCCATCTGCCCACACTGTCATCATTCTGCCCTTCACTATGATTACATGGTTAGTTTGTAACAACTAACTAATAACATTTGTACTTAGATGCGACCCAATGACACTCTGCAGAGTTATTTATGAGAATGTTCAACAGTCTTTTGGCTTGCCTTCCTGAACATACATACTCATCTGTAAAAAACAGTGACAGTTGTTTTTTTGATGAGTGTGTTGGTGTTTATATGCAAGCCATGTCCTAAATAAGAAGAGTATGAAAAATAATTCTCATTATTTGAAAGTTGTTCTGGAGATTTGATCATATTTTATTTCAAGTTTCAATACAAATGTTACTCAACTGTTTCATTGACAACAAGTTGGATTTTTTATTTTGAATTCTTCTACTTGCTGAGAAATAATTCATTGGGTAGTATTATCTGTACTATGAAAACACTTAGATATCAAGGAAATATTCTGAGAAGATAAATTAACTGGAAAAAAAAGTAGAAAAAATTGTTGCTTTTCTGTATTATTAGGGAAGCTTACTGATTAACTAATTCTTTCAGTATACTGTCCTAATTGCTATGAAAACACTTAATATCTAACAGCAGTGAAGTAATTACGTAAAATGGATTCTGTCTTTTGATTACTGTTTCCCAGACAACAGTTTTCTAACAACATGTGAATCAAATGCAAGATCTGTCTTGAAGGAGCAAATCAGAAACAATAAAAGAAAAGAGATAGGAGAGTCCTATTTAGGACCAGACTGACTCAGATTCCCAATAGCAGACATCTGTGTAACAGATCTTACTTAATGTATAGTCATATATATGACTTGAATCATATCATCAATAAGGATTTTCTATAAGAGATGATTTGGACTTGGAGTGTTAGTTTAATTGTAACTGGACTAAGAATAACTGGCATTTTTTTGTTAGACCATTAAAACGTTAATTAGGCTAGCAATAAAATCTTGATTTCATATATAAGATGGACTCTCTTTTTCCCATAACGTTCTTTTGATGGTAACATCAGGGATGTTACCCGTCCTTGGAGATCCCTCCCATCCCTGGAGACACACAAGGCCAGGCTTGATGAGGCTGTGAGCAATCTGATCTAGTTAAAGATGTCCCTGCAGTAAGCGGGGGTGGACTAGATAACCTTTAAAAGTCCCTTCCAACCCAACACATTCTATGATTCTATGATGATTCCTTCCTAACTATTCCTTATTGCTGAGCTTTTCCTGAAACAAGGTCTAATTTCTTTCTTTAAAATCTTAGGTAACAGACACTTATTCTTTGTCAAATGCTTTGATACTTAGTGGTACCTACCCTGAATTTGATTTCCCTTCCTGTCACACTTCACAGGAGACTTCAAGTGCAACCCTTGTTCTAGTGACTGTTTAATTCCTCCCTCAGTACAGAAGCTGGTTTCTTGACAAGGGGAGAAAAAGATGGGGGCAATAATGGAATTCATGAGCATTTAAAAGAAATAAAAATTATTTTGAAGATTATAAAGCAAGGTTTATATTTAAAGAATAGAACCCAGTAGGGTTTTATTCATGTTATAAATTGTTATGCTTGTATTAAATCATAGATTCTTGAGGGTGACTAGTGCTGAAGTTAATGTATTTTATTTGTGTGTAAGATGGTCTTTAATTAATATCAAACTACTCTTAAAAAACACAAGTGGTCATCATAGATTACAATAGGACAGGGACATTTTGCAGTCAAGAACACTATGGCATATGTAGGGACGGATGGAATAGGGATAATCAAGCTGATTGCATGGTCAGAACTGAGGAATGAAAGCACGTTGTCTGGGCTTGGAAAGGAGAAAAGATTCATTTGGGAAGGAGATATATTTCTAGTTGTCCTGGAAAATTGCTTTAACATCAAAATTGGTTGGGAGAGATGATCTGCGTGAACATAGATATTAATGAAGCAGTTAATATTTCTGCTTTCAAGCTAGGCAAAATTTATGGTGAGAGAGATGTTGAATGTTATTAAACTATCAGGAAAGACTAGAATATAGTGAACAAATTATTGGCGTATTAGGCTTTCAGCCAGTCTGAAACAGAAGTGTGGGGATCTAAGGCCTTTATAGTTGGTTTAATGTGCCTGTAGTAGCTATATTTCCTTATGTTGGATGCAAACATTTACTTAAATGTATTTTTTGTCGGATGTGACTTTTTACATGACTTGAAGGTTGTAAAGCATGCATATATAATCCATAGATCTGCATAATATTTTAATGTAACTTTTAAAATAATCACAAAGGGCTTAATGAAGTTTTTCCATGTGAATTTTTAAGCATCTGATATTGTATCATTAAAAAGTGAACAAAAGTTTCTTATTAATTCACTCTTAGCAGAGGTTAATTGTGATTTTGATGTTATTCTTGCCCACATCTGTTTTTCTGTTGTTATTAAGCCTACTTTGCAATTTGTAATTTGAGTGGCTGTTCTGCCCTGTCCTGTCGTAACCTAACCTACTTTCCTAGGATTTGACTGTGCTATATTTTTAAAACAGAGGTTTCACTGTATTAGGAGTTATAGGTTAGTAGGGGAAAGAAAGGACATTGCCAGTTTCATGAAACAAACCAATTATGATCAGGTCCTTTGTCTTTCAAAGTGCACTGCATTGGATTAGTCCTGTTTCACATTTCTTCATCATGCGTAGTTAGTCAGATCAAAGGCCCGTCTCCTCCAGGATCCTTTGGCCAGTGTCTATACTGAGGGAGAGGATAGGAACAGGGCAAAAATACAGTGATACTTCCTCTAAGTATCATTCCAATAATCCTTGCTTTAGGGATTTCCTGATGATGAAGTTGTATTTTTGTGCTTGCTACCCCTAGGGAATCTTCTTGCTGTGAACCAGTGCAATTGGGTTTTGTGGTCCTGTTTAGGGTGTATAGGCACTGCTCTGTGGCAAAAATTCTACAGCTTAAGCTGTGTGGAAAAATATTTTGGTCTGAACCATACACCTGATAACCTCATTGTATTGCCCTGACTTTTATATACATTATGAAAAACTGAATATTTGTATATACTGAAAAAGAGTGAAGAGTATGCATTTGAGTATAAGCACTTACCGACTGGAAACAAACCTGCAAAGTAAAATTCTTGTTGCAAGTAAATGAAACCCTTGTGCACACATGGAATATAAGCAGAAAGAAAAACGGGAAGTAGACTTCCTGTTTCTGGATTACCCAAATCTTTTGTGTTGGTACAATTTTCTGCTAAATAGATACATACATCATACAGTTAAGAATGAAGCCAAATAAAAGACTGCTGACTTTATATATTTACTTATAAAAATGACAAATCACAGAGAGAGTTCCACTGGATGAAGTTAATTTTGCAGATACTTACCAAATTCACATTCTCCCACAACCTGGACAGCTGATAATTGATGAGTTGCTTAGAAATTAAACATATATTGCTTGTGAAATAGTGTAAAATAGCTAAGTTTTAGATTTATGAAATCTAATATGCCAAAATCCTCAGCTGGCATGAATCAGTGAGGCTGCACTGGTTTATGTGGGCGGAAAATGAGACGTGTCTCAAATACTGTTTGGTTTTGTAACTTTTGGAATAATCGGTATATATATTTATGAATAACATGCTTCTCTAAATATGCATACTTTGGTCAGTGTTTGGTAATAGGGATGGTTTGAGTGATATTTTATTGAATTGGGAAAATATTTTCCGCAACCATTATTAATATATGTACTTCTTTGCTGAATTTACTTTTCTTTCTACTAAAAATTCTGAAGGCTATGGACTGTGAGTCTTTTACACCCTGTTCTGTATTGCAATCTCTCAGACACATATTTGAGGTAGGAATAATATTTTTAATGAGTAAATTCATAAAACCACATAATGGAATTCTGACTTAACACAGGAAAAAATTGGACATACAGTACATGAGCTATAAGCCAGGCCACTGCTTGATTATTTTTGCTTCCAAGAAATTCAGCTTTAGCACGTGTGATTTCCCAAGTCTCAGTGACATGATGACAGACATTTGTAGTTCTTAATTATTTGTAAATCGTATTAATGATACTTGGAAAGTGCCGTTATCAGAAAAGAATTAAAGAATAACAGTCCATCTGTATTACTATAGTTCATGAACAAGTTGTTCAAATAGAAGATTTTCTGAGATTCTATTTTAAATTTGGTGACCACATATACTTATGTACTTGTATATTATATTTTAAGGAGCTGTTTTTACGATTGTTTTTTCATTGCAGTTTAAGGGAAATAACAGTTCCCTTTATTATGTCATAATTAATCAGATTCAACATGATACCATTTGGACCAACATGATACCAAGTGGTCCAAAAGAAGAAGAATTTGTGATATTAACTCGTTATAGAAGGATGTGCTATACACTGCAATACAGATTGATTACAATAGTGTGTTTATTATGGATGATTCAAAGACTTACCTTCTAAAACAAATAATAAGAAAAAATAGTAAAATCATTGCTATATATTATGCCTATAGTAATAACATATATTTGCTTTATATCTATGCACTTCCACTAGCCCAGTAGAAGAAGAAAATGTGCAAAGCATTCGTAAGTGAGCTATCTGAAATGAAATTACAGTGTTGCACACAGTTACATTTTAACTACAATAAATACCCTGTTAATTGATATTAATATATTTATTAATATTGCCTTTGCTGGAAAATATGAAATAATGCCAAATTTCCTTGTTAACATGAAGTTTGCAATGAAGGTGACCACCAGTAAAATCTGTAAGGGTTCAAGATGTACTGATATAAGATTATATTCAGATTGTCATCATAATCAAGACTGTGATATAAGAAAGAAATTCTTGTAGGATGAAGTCGGGGTCAATTAGGTTATAAGTCTTCAGTGTGTTGCATACAGGGGATTCAATGCTCCTTCACAGAGGTCCTTTGACTTCACTGGGGCTCAGAGCAGAAGTGGATAGGAAGTAGGAAAGGGACGGGTCCCTGCAGGTGTGGTATATTGCCAAGACTCATGGTTTAGAACTAAATCCATCCAGAGCTGATGACTGCTATCAGACAAGTACACTATCTAAAACTTCCAGGTAGAACTCTCAATAATGCATTTGTGCTATGCTAGCCTTTCACACAGGGGGAAATTTAATGACTTGGAATGTAAAAAACATGTCATGGCTAATCCACTTGCACAGAAGCAACTAATTTTGGATAAGCTTCTAACTCCATCTCCTTAGAATGGTCAGAAATCATGATTATTTTCATCAGTCATTTTTATGTTGACCATAAAGAGTCTGATTTTCTGAGGTGCTGACTTACATTGTCATGCTCATGGTCAACAAGCAGCTGACGAGGCTGCTCATTATCTTACATGAATCACTTTGACTCCTTTGAAGCAATAGAAAATGATTAAAAGAAATGATTACTGCAGACTTAAACATAATTACTCTTTCACTTTTGCAATGAGTTGTTTAGCAAACCTTACCTAAAATGTACTTCAAAATGGCAGTAAATGAAACATTAATTTGAAGAGGGCAGCAGATAGTTCTCAAATTTTTCATCCCTATTAATTTAAACTAAATTCTAAAGACTAACACTCTTCCCTCCCGCCAAAGAAGAACAAGAGATTAATTTCTTAAAATTATTGCTATATTTAGCAGCTTATAACATCACCAACATGCACATTTCTGTGATTAAGATTTAATACAAATATTTCAAAATATCAGATGTGAAAAATGCTCTCCAGTTTTATTACAGGCCTATTCAATAAAATATATAACTTTGGTATAATATGTTGTATTGCATATAGCAAACCATTTTCATTATCATCAAAAATATATTTTAGCACTTGTGAATTACAGGGGACTTTAATTCCTCAGATAACCCACAATATTGGCTACAGTATGTTGAACTGGCTCATAAATAAGTAGACACGATACATTTTCTGTTGGAAATGGCAAGTGAAAGATCTTTGAGAATTCTAAATTTACTAATAATTAAGCTATCTTTATGCTACTTCATTGGATGCATTGTAAGACATTATTTTCATTGAAAATATGCTTTAAATAAGGCAAGTTTTGTAAGAATTTAAATAGTGTTTTTTCTTACATGAAAAGCTTCTTTTTTTATAAGGTGGTCATGCCTCCCTTGCTATTCTGAAATCACTACACACAAAGCAATAAAATTACAGAGCTAAGCATCCTCCAAGGATGAAATCACAGTGAAGAAAGCTGTGATATACTTTATGCTGTTCATCATGTTGTATCATATCACATCATACCACAATAGAAGAGAGCTGGTTATTTACACAGTGGTTCTGACTGGCAAATGTAAACAAAGATGAGTCAAGCACCCTGGCAATGCGTTGACTTGCTAGTTCATCTCCAGGGTTTTACAATGTCGTTCATTAGTTCCATTGTCAACTTGACATGAGGCACCTGTTTCTAAGGTAAAAAACTGGTCAGTTGATGAAGTGTCAGTGGGATTGTCAAGTAAATATGAATCTCTTCCCTTTTAGTTCATTATTAAGTCAAGGGCACACTAATCTATGATCCAAGAAATATGAAATGCTGTTAGATTTGTATGCAGTTTAAGGAATTATATGACATAGAGTGACCACTTCTAGGACATGTAAGTTCAAGAAAATCTCCAGTACAGCAAGTAATAATTTAAATGAACTGTTTAGGTAAAGTCCACATTTTAATATAGACTAGCAGAAGTTTGATGGCTATTCGTAAACTCTTAATCCAGTTGAAATGATTGGAATTGGCTTGGAAAAACTCAAGTGTACTTGACCTTCAGTGTAGGTATGACCACTTGAGCATTAAAAGGTCTGACAGCTGGAGCATCTTTCCAGAACTAAATGCTCCTTCTTTTTAAGGTCAATTTGAAGGTGAATCCTATTGTTGTGAATTGCCTTTCTCTATCACAGGACTTCATTATAAGCAGAGATTCATTGTTGCAGGAGACAGCCTGTCTGGCTCTTCTTCCTCACTTCACAGTATGTTTCCCCTCACTGAAGAGGTGCCTGCTGTCTGTGGAAAGTCCACATAGCAGGTCCTGTCCTGAGAATCACGTGTTCCTCCTTATACCAGGGTCATAAGTAGCATCTTCTCTTTTCTATTATTTAATGGTGTGTCTAATTGTTCTAGGTTCATCATTGTGGTAAACACCTGATTATTGTTTTGAAAAGCTTATCTGTGGCAGATTGCAAAATAACCTATAGTCTCAGGCTATTCTCAGAACAAATTGAGAAAGACGTCAAATGCTCATCCTGTAAATATTTCTCATTTGCCAGGGTTTCATGAGGTTAAGATTCCACTAACCAGACAAAACTGTCATCCTCACACACTATTCCTCTTAAATACGTTAATCATCTTCTCACAGAGGCTTAGAACTTCTGTTCCGTACACAAGTGAGAATGATCCTTCCTCACTTATATTTCAAGGAGCACATAGGAGCTCTGGGGCATTTCCCAATTTCATGAATTACTGTCTCTTCACAAAAAACGGTTGTTTATATTTCTCTTCCCACCCCTCCTACACCTTTTTTCATGCCCAGACAGCTTGAGCTGATGAATCACGGCTCTTTTCTTTCCTTACTGTTTATCTTCCTGCCCTTGTAGCTTTGAAGATAATCAGTCAGGTATATTTCTCCTCCTAAAATCTATTTTAAAATTGAAAATTCAATTGGGCATGCCATTCCTAGGAGGGCTGGTGCGATATAATCTCCAAAAAATGAATAATCACGTCCATGTTAGGAGCAAAGCAATATAGGGTGAGGTACTTATCAAAATCCTAATGAATTTTCAATTACCTTGATTTCTCACTTCGCATTTCCTAATACATTTCATACTGGTCTGACTTCATCTTTTAAAAGAAGTTCTCAGAGGCTTTAGGATCAGGACCATAACCTGGCCAGAAGAAGCAGGCAGAAAGTGGTAGGAATAGTTTTGAGATTTGTTTTATTGAGCCAGGCAATGTGGACACTTCTATTTCATTCTCTTTCTAGTTGTTTATCTCCATTTAAGGAAAAAAAAAAAAAGAAAAAAAAGTATCCATGCATAATTTTGTAATTCCCTCAAGGATATCATTGTGTTGTTATATGAGAGATATACCACTGTATAATGGGATCTGTATGACAAGGCTCTTTAACTTGAGTTCCCAAATACCATGCAAGAATTTGATCAAAGTGCTTTCAGTGTAGAAGAGATATTTCACTAATACTTAATAGTAAATCTAAGAAAACAGATACTTTATTTGGATGCTGTTGAGTGACAATAAGAAGATTCCCATTTTCAGACAGAGTCCACCTTCACTTGATTGTTGTTTGTAATCAACGGAGAAGGTTTACTTTTCATCCTGTCTCCCGCATCATTAGAACTATCCTGGAAAAAAACTTTTGCTGTACAAAAAGCGACAATAATTCTCTTGTATTCCCTTCTGAAGTTCTGGTTCAGGAGTCCATATATGATAGCATTAAGGCAGCTGTTGAAATACGCCATGTAATAACTTGATACAAACAACCACTCCGGAATCCTAGGGATTATAGTGTCTGGGTTGACAGCCACAGCAAGGCCTATGAAGTTCAAAGGAGCCCAGCAGACTGCAAACAGTACAAATACCACAAACATGGTTACAAAGTTTCTGAAGTCATGTGGTTTCAGTCTAGGGTTGTTATCTGGTTTAACCCTTCGCCTTACCTGAATAACAAGGATCCATATTCGCAAGTAACAGAAAGTAACTATGGCTATGGGAAGCAGGAAATGGAAAAACACAACTGCGATTGTATATGCCGAGCTCACGGATTGTGCAAATGTACACGAGTAGACCCTGGGGTCATACTGTAGCGATCCCACAAACAGGTTGGGCACGATAGCAACAAATGTTAGGACCCAGATAAGAGCAACATAGCATAATGAGTTCTTGTCGCTGTACAGTTTGTCGTATTTGAGGCTGTGACAGATGTAGCAGTACCGATTGATAGCAATGCCTGTAATGTTGAAGATTGATCCGATGACGCTTAGGCCCATCAAGAAGCCACTAATCTGGCAGTGAAGGTATCCCAGATTCCATCCGTTGTGAAATACAGATGTGAGGACCAGTGGGTATGGGTAGATTGCTACGACCAAGTCTGCAACTGCCAGGCTTACAACAAATACATTTCCTGTAAAATAAAGATAAAAAGGCAGATATTAGTTTTAATTTCACTCTTTTCTGTCACTTCTGGTCTCAATAGATTAATGATCAGCCTTAGTGGAACACTTTAAATGTAATTAGTTTCTACTTTCTAGATCAAAATTCATTGTCACATATCAGAAATAAGACACTCATTTTTAATCTAAAAATGAAGTAGCTTAACTTGAAGATGCACCTTTTAAAAGAAAACTGTCTTTAATTACCATGACCTAGTATTTTTATCATCTCATTTATTTGGATTCTTCCAATCACACAGACTCAGAATTTATACCAAATTAAAATATGCATAACTTTAAGCCTTGCTTTGGTTTAAAATAGTCTCTCTTGAAAAATTAACAGAAATAATAACTAATAAATTTCAAAACAGATACCTTTCATATTTAACTTAATTCCCTTTCCTTACATGATCTCTTAACTTTTCCAGCCACGAAATTAAAATCTTTTTTTTCCATTTGTAGTTCAAGCTCACTGATGTGACTTTTAAAGTGACTCTTTTTTAATCTGCTGGCTAGCACTTAACTAAACCATTGCAATTCATATTTTGAGAAGTAGCATCTTTGGAATTTTAGGTAAAAATTTCTAAGAGCCTAGCCAAACACAAACTTAGTTGTCTTTCCTAAATTGAGAGATATACTTTTCAGTAAAAGGAGTGGTGCTGGGCAGTGACCAAGACAATTCCCAGTGACTAGTGATGCCACATTTTTCTCTGCCTCCCTACTGGAAAATTAAGCAATGATCCATTCTTTTAATTAGTTTTTTAATTTAAACAAAGGGACATTTTTTTAGATGGTTTTAATTCCTGATAGAACCCCCCTCTTTTCTTTAAAGACAATGGAAGCCATCATAACTACATGTTTTGAAATCATCTTTTGAGTGTAAATTATATATTCTTTTTTTAGGTGCTTAAATGATAACTCATCTGAATGCCTCCCAGCCATTCTAGTTTCTAAGGAGAAGGTCACAAGATACATTGACATAGCTTTTATGCATTTTTTAAAAATAACTACTACATGTATTGTTCTAGTTATTCATGTCCATATCTACAGAAAGCTATAAATATGTATCTATACATACATGTGTATAGGTATATAAATGCATGTGTATGCATGTATACATAGGAATGCATGTGTTTGAGATTATGCTTTGGAATTAGATTATTAGATTAGAAAATGAAATACAAGCTCCTATTGCAACCTGTAAGAAAATATGTTGCTAGTTTTAGGTGATGCAGAATTTCATTATTAATTCAAAGTGGGTTTGATGAACTGTTTTGTGCATTTATTTTGAGCAGACAAAACAATAAAAACAGGTTAAAAGAAAAGGTAAAACTATCTGTGGATCAACAGGGCATTCTAGCTGCTATATTTCTCAAAACAATATGTATTTTTTTAATATATTATCTCAAACATCTTAAAATGCATATTCTCTCACCAATCTTATGCTTTAAATGGCGGGTAGAAATATTAAATCTGCAAATGCCTACAGAGAAAAACATAGATATTATCTGGCTCAGAATGCTACTTGTTCTCTTTTGTTCGAATTTTGATACATGCACAAAGTACCACACTTGATATTTATACCAATGGCAGCTGGAACAAATGGCCTCAGTTAAAAGATTGCTACACTAGTTTTCACAGATATTGTATATGGTTTTATAAATAACTTTCTCTTGATGGTGGCTGTAGTTTCTTCTTTTGCCTGGGAATTCACTGCCTGAAATATGCTTATCCTGAAGGCTTTGGCAGAATTCCAGATCATTTCAGCACAAATCGAAGAGCTCCTTTAAGCAGAAGACAAGAAGGGAAAAACATTGCTTTCAGGATTTATCCTTGACATAGTGGCAAGTGATACAAGAATGGATAAAGAGAGTATATGAAACTCAGAGCTCTGTGTTTATCTTATGAGTTGAGAAGTGGAAGTGAATGAAAAGTTGCTGTTGGCAGGTTTTTTTTCCCTGCACAGAATATTGCAGGTTTGGTGAAATGGCACCATGTAAACTCCAGATGGGACAAAGAACCGGGACACTTATTTAAATGTAATACTTAAAATAATCCTATTTACACTTGCTTATAAATTTTCTGCTTAGCTGGAGACTGCCCATCCCAAGCTTCTCTTTCTGCCATCCACGTGCTTTCCATCAATATTGCTAATCAGTATTTACACACTGGAGCCAAAAAGTTCAGCTATAAGAACAAAGCTAAAACTGTGGAGGGTTTTTCGCTTTGTTGAAAGACAGGTGATATACTTTTCTCTCAATAGTTTTAGCAACCCGGTGCTTTGGTAACAACTGAGTCTAGGAAGAGTAGGTGCTCTGTCTCTGAATCAGCCAAATTTCAGGCTTCCACAAACTGGTGCACCATAGTTGTCCCAGCTTATCTTCTCAGTCAGTTGCCATAGAGCAACGAGTTGTGAAAGCCTTGGAAATACAAGCTGCTTTGTATGGAAATTGGAGGATAGCAGGGTATCCTGGGAGCCTGTCTTTTTAAAAAAAATCATGAGCTTGGAAACCACGTCCCAGGTTGCCAGCTTACAGTTAGCATGTAAGCTGGATGACCAAAGCATGGGGCTAGAAACTGCCTGGAAAACAGATACCTGCTTGGAGAGAGGATTTTTAACCTGCCTTTCAGGAAGGATTATCTTCAAACTTGAGTTCAGATACATTGTCCTTGTGAACACAGGAACTTTGTCTTTAAGGTAGAATAGAAAATTCAAATTAAAATGTATTTGGGATTAGTATGTTTGTTATATATTTTGAAGTTCATTGTTTCAGACTCTGAAGTCGGATCTGAAATGATGTTGCACATTTGCACGTTATGTAGTATACGCTTTAAAAATATGATCTTAGATTTAGGCACCCGTCATTAGTGTAAAATATTGATATTCTATGAAATTCCCATATATTTAGTGGTATATTGTGAAATTAAACTCTTACATTTGTGGAACACTTGGTGTTGCAGAGGTGAGTACCATAAAAACAAGATATACGAAAAAAATAGCTTTAATCTTCAGAGTTGGGTTTGAACAGAATACTATAAACAAAGCCTAAAGTTCCATATTGAACCCTTTAAAAAGCCACAAGACCAAAATGTTGAATAACTCTTCCTTGAACAAAAAGTACTCATTCTCTTTAGAGAATGAGATCATGTTACTGTGAAAAAATGCGATTTATGTAACTAAAGAATGCATTACTGTGCATTAACATTAACAGTTGGCTGAACTGAGAAGGTAGAGGTTGAATTTCTTGACATTGACAAAAGTCAAGTAAACTTTAGTGAACTTAAGAAGATATTGTGCTATGAAAGTATGTGGGAAGAAACCTAATCTACTGGTAACCACCTTTAGAAGGCTATGCTTTTAGATGCAGTCTAAAGCAACATTCCGTTAAATATTTTCACCACTCTTACTGAAAAAGATGCTTTTTTTGCTCAGCAAACACAAAGCAACATCAGACCTACATGCTGAATACAAAAACTGCTTTAAAGCAACAGAATACATATAAATGCCATCCCAGACAATTTGAATTAGCCAAGAGCAAAATACAATGTAAACTGAGTGTAAAAACTTTTAACCAATTATAAAAAAAAAGCTTATGGGATTAATTGTCATGATGTCAAAATTAATATAAGAGCATCAAATAAGAACTACATGATGTAGTTGTTTGTTATGCAAATACACGTGGTAACTTGTATCTGCATGACATAGACAAATTACTATGTGGGTTGTTATTCCCCTAGATTTAGCGCTAAGTATGTCCTGAAGTTAATGGGAATTAGAAGGTTCCCAGAAATTTCTAGCAACCTAAACAGGTGCGGAATATTAATGGCAAAAAATTACAGTTGCTGTGTCTGAGTGGTGCTGAATGCCTCCCGTAAGCTTAGACTGACCACTTTGCCAGGATATCAAAAAGGACTAATTCTTTCTGCAATAATTAGGAGATCTGAGGGAGATGCGGTCTGCAGAGCTCTTTCCTCAAGGGCTGAGACTATGAAGTATTTTAACTCTTCCAAAAATTTTTAGCTTGGGCAAAAAATTATATTGTAAATAAGGGAAATAGCTTATCTGTGGAACAAAATAACAATGTTTTAAAACATTAGGGAATCCAGCTAGAATTTTTTTGGTACTAAGGAAATCTGAATTAATTTTAGAGATCTCATTTTGTTGGTAACACTGGTAAGGCTATTATTTCTCCTCCTTTTTTTCCCCGGGATATTTCTATACCTTCTAACAGTGATGCCAGGTCACTGTTTCTGTTCACCTATTTCAAATTATTTCCCATATAAATAAGGTATCCGCTTCTTCCAACGAATGCTTTCTGGACACCATTGTGTTTTCATAGCGTTGCTATGTTTTGAAGCATAGAACATTATGTTTTCTGTTTACACGTTAGTGCTTCAGGTTGCACCAAATTTAGCTAAGAGGGATATAGAATCTTTATACTAACTGGAGATGCTTTTGCTTTTAGGTAAGACTAAACAGTACATGCAGCTGTCATTGAAGTCACATACAAAGCTTTTTTTCCGTGGTCACCAACTTAGACCTCTAATATTTACTTGTTAAGTATATCTTTAAGGAAAGAGGATAATGTAAACATTTGCAATGTTGGACCACTTACAAGATCAAACTTAATTTCTACCTACCAAGTCCATGCCATTCTTATCTAGTCTCTCTTTATTGTCTGTCAGAAATTTCCAGACATGCTAAAAGTCATTTCTGACTGTTTTCATAACTAGGCTTAATTAACAGGATGCTTTGCTGCAAATTTAGAACAGGTTTTTTCAAAGTTGTAATGTATTCAAAAATAATATTGCCAAGATGGTTATGTCCACAGTTTTTATATATTTAATGGCGCCAAAGTTTTTATTTACATTTTAAAGCACTAATTTCTGGTCACTCAAATGCTTCTCCTGATTTTCTTCAAGGATAGCTTACAAATTTTTTTAGCATTTTGAAATGTTTCTCATTAATCCAGCCCTTGCTCAGAGTGTGAATCTGGGGATTTATGCTGCCAGCTGGAAACAAGACTAAGATTAGGTGCATACTAATGAATGCCTGCAGCAGGAATAGAAAATGTAAATGTCGTACCTCACAGTTATTAATGAACACAGGATCATACTAACATGTTTACATCCAGCAAAAGTGACCGCAGTGATAGATAGCTGGCAAAACACCTGGTTTAGAGAACGACTAACTCCCCTTCACAATTGAATGGTAGGAGCAAATAAATCTCTGATTGTAGAATATGCCTCAGCACATGAAATAAGGCAATGGGTTAGTTGATGATGAAAGCAAAATTACAAGTCTAAGCATAATATTCAGTACAATACGTTTAACTTCGCCTCTAAAAGCTGAACTTCTTCCTTAGAAAGGCATTTCGTTAGGCCCGCCTGTTGGTCATGCCTCTGCTTCTCTTGTGGCTGTTTCCATGCACAAAATGGTGTCTCGGAGAGAGGTTAAGTCTAGATTTGTTTCATATTCCAGGAACATTCTTGACGTGAATGTTGTTCCATTAGCACCAGTATTTCACTTTTAAAACATCACAAACAACTATAAAATCAAGAAGTGAAAGCTGGTTTTGTGAGTGCGTAATGCAAATTTAATAAAATATTCTTGTTCGTGTACCTGGAGACAGTGCTTAGCTCTACAGCCTCAGTAACTCTTCTCCCTGGGACCTTAACCAGTAATAACATTTCAAAAGAAGGTAGATCTCTTCATAATCTTTGTAGGACCAATTTAATATTGGAAAGTTGCTGTACCTGGGAGCACAGTTTGGGATTCCACAAAGGGCACATGCAATAAGAATCATTAAATAAAAGTACTTGTAAGCGGGGTCAACTGTTTCTGAGGCAAAATCCCAAAGCCAAGTAAGGTTACCTAGCCAAGCAAGCGTGCAGACAGTCCCAGCTTCACTGAAGAAAGATTTGAAAGGTTTAAGAAACTAACAGTCCATGCAGCTCAGCATCAAAATGGCAAAAAACAGCTGAATAGAAATGTAGGAATAAATATTACATAAGCTTCAGTTTCTCCTGGGAGCTTCATTCACTTTACGGATAATAATATCAACTCCCTTAGATCTGAAAAGTCTATTTTTAAACTAAAGGCACTATTTATAAACCTGGCCTGAATCAAGAAGTCCACATGCACATTAAATTTGAATAGCGTGATGGGCCTGTGGGTTTTGCTTCTCATTAGCAAATTAACCCTGATGCTGCAGGTGGTGAGGCAGGAAAATTTGGATGGCGTAAAGCCCACAATGAAGCTTTAAGCACACGGAGGAAAAATCTCTCTCTTTCCTTTTAAGCTGAAAAAAGACCTTGTATTATTTAGCGATTTTCTTAAAACCTCATTCAAATGTACACCTCTGTCACATAATAAAAGGGATTTTCATACCCTCTACCATCTAGTAGTTTCACTAATGAAACCAGCTGTGTAATTACAGCCGTGGCAATTGCCTACAGCTGTACTGATGTCAGGTAGGTACCTTGTTAGCACTGAGGAGAAGGTATTAAATATTTACGGTTTGAACTCATGATCTTACTAAGTTAGAGATTCTGAGTATCATAGACAAGTTCAGATACTGCAAGGACCTAAGTAACCTCAGCTTTTAACTGCAGTTGATAGAAATTCAGGGTGCTGTGTCTTACAGGTCTGGACAGCTGGAGAGCTGCATATCGGTGTGTTTGAGAGATAAGGAAGAATAGATTTGTTAAAGACCATGTTGTCAGAATAATCCATATTGTAATGCTTTATTCCAGTGTGCTGCAAGTTGAAGAAAATTTGACATAATCAGTACAGCATAAATGAAAGATCATACTGATGCACTCTGAAAAGAAAATGTTATACTGTAGATTATAATAATTATAATATAGAAAGTTCCAGTGAAGCTGCAGCAACAATTTAATTTGAAATGCCTATGCCATCTTCTGGCCAAAAAAATTAGATGCATGAAAGAGTAATTGGCAGAAAATGGCAGTGAGGATTTATATAATACTCAGAATAAAGGAATGGAGGACTTTGGTGTCAGGTCCAAGTTGACTGTAGCCAAAGACTATGTAGATGTGACTAAGTGGTTTTGCAGATATGCCAAATGGCACACAGTTTTCTGTGACTTTATCACCTACCATCTTTTTCTGCAGTCCCATGGCACACATGTGAGTGAGACAGCTACTGCTCTCCTTACAGTCTAAAAATATTTGACAGTGCTATTCTTAGTGGTTCGGTCATGAGAGGAAAGTGATGTGAGTTTTACTGTCAGGGAGAGAAAGGAATTGAATCCATATGCTGGATGAGCTCTACAGACTTGGGGATGTACCTTGCCTCTGGCGGTTTTGTATGACATGTCAGGGCTGCTTTGAAAATGTCTCTTGTATTGGACCTCTCACATGATAGGAATGCTTTGTACTAGGCAGTAGATTTAGTAGGTGCATGGGATATTGAATATCTCAGTACTGGCAAGACTGAGGTATTTCTGGGTATGCCAAGAAGGGTCGTGCTATCCAATGGATGAATTTCTGTGACATCAAATATAAAGCACCCGAGAAAAGCAGCAGTAAAGAAAAGGCCTAGATTACCGTTGCACATTTAGTGTAGGAATAGACAAGAGTTGACTGAAGATCTTTTGTGGACATAAACTTAAAAATCTAGAGGTAGTCAGGGTTTGGGTCTTTTTAATGGATTTTTAAGAAATGCAGTTTTAAAAAGGACTTTAAATAATGGCAGTCAGAGCTACTGGTAAACTTCAGGATACACTTAATATTTATGTTACATTACGCAGTGCCAGGAAATATTTTGCTGTGAGACTCTACATAGTAGGTTCATATCCAAGATATTTTGCTTTAGAAGAAGTAGCAAACTGAACAAGACTTCAGTTCTTTTATGGAAACCTCTAAAATATCATCAGAGTAATATCTAGCTAATACATATTTAGTTTGGTAACACGATGGTATTAAACTTGCACTGTCATACAGTTTTGTTGTTTTACAATATAGAAATACTAGATGAAAGTGATTCTTGTAAAATAAGTAGTCCTGAAATTGAAGTGAATAATTCAGTTTTCTGAACGCTTCATTGACAAATCTCCAGTAGATGTTGATAAAATAAACATTTCAGTTGCTGTTTGACAAAAGTTTGAAGTGCTGTATGCGTATTTCCTGATACTCAGAATGAATGTTGCTATAGTTATGTGCCCCTTTCAGTGTGTAAACACAGGCTTTTTCAGTTCTATGGGTGTTTTTAACCAAAATGCAATGTCATGACAACAAATCCAGTCAGATACAATTCTGTTTAAATAATTCGTAACTTGGGTTTTGTTTGTCTACCCAGCCAACGTTGAACTAAGGCATGACATAAAATATCAAGAAGGCTTGTAATGACATTGAAGAGAATCAGCAAACCCTGCTATCCTGCAGGTGGAAGTTAGAAAGGGGAGGCAGACGTAGTGGTGGATGTGTCGAGTTCTGCGACCCTGGTTTTGGCTCCGATATCTGCCTGGACTGTTCTTTCCACAGTTCACTGGGCTGGTGTGTTTTCAAGGTCAGGACATCTACTCCCTTTGAACATCAGCCCCTTTTACCACGATGACAATATTTCAGAGACCAAATAGATTTGCCTGAGTATCTTATCCACTTTTACAGAAGGGAATTATATTACCACTTCTGATTTGATCTTTTCTATCTCTAATTTCTATGATTCATGTGGGAGGAAAAAAATCCTCCAGAACAGCCTGTTTTCCAGCAAGGTATTGCCTAGATGTTACAGAACACTAAGGTTGTCATCACAGTTCAGCAAGCTGTATGAAACCGATTAGAATAACAATACTGCTGATGTCAGAGGACCACGCTACTGAACTGCATCGCAGCAGAATCAGTCTAAGAGTATATTTTCCCCTTCAACTGTATTTGCATTAGAGACTGGAAATAAATGGAAGGACAAAAATGGTACTATCACAGTAGTATCACAGCTCAGATAAATAAAACTAATAATACGGTTCAGAGACTAAAACAAATGAAAGGGGAAAAGCAGGAAAAGGCAGAGAGAGAGATGCTTGTGAAATATAATTATGCTCTGTATTTGTACAAAATCTCGTAGAACAGTCAGGGTCAGTGCTAGAAAATGGGAAGATACAGCCTATTCCCTTCCAAGTTCTAATACGTATTTTGAGAAAACAAGTAGGAGAAAACAGGACAATGAAGGTGCAACCTCATAACTGACAGCAGACTTCTATACTGTATATAATACTGCAAACATGAAATCCCTTTCCTGAATCTCTCTGAAAGTTACAGTTTTATGTAACAGGATTTTGTGGCTGAATTTGTCCATAGAACTATTAATGGGAAGAAAAAGAAGTCAAAAAACCTCCCAAGAGTACAAAATAATCCATTGTCTTCCTGTTATGACTAGTAGACAGCAAAGCTAATGAAATGAGTTCTTAAAACAGTCTTCTCGGTTCTTTGTCCTAAAATCAGCAATGGTATGACATCTGACAGGAAACTGGAAAATAGCACTATAGAAAATACCACTTATATATAGTTAAACACGTGTACTTACTCTCCCTTCCTCTATCCATTTTCTATTTCTCTATTCCTTTTCTTCCTTCTTTTAGAATCATAGAATCATAGAATCTTCATGGTTGGAAAGGACCTTTAAGATCATCGAGTCCAACCAAACAACCTACAATCTCTGCCACATCTAGACGTTCCTTAAATACTTCTAGGGATGGTGACTCAACTACCTCCCTGCGCAGGCTGTTCCGTACTCTTTCAGTAGAGTAATTCTTCCTAAGTTCTTCTGTTAGTAATTCTTCTTTTATTTATTCCTTCACCACATCTTTTCTCTCCTTACCGCCTTACAACCCAAAATGTTTTACGTTTCTGACAGAAACCTTTTTCCTCCCTTCTTTCCCCTCCTTTCCTCTCTTTGTCCCAAGTTCCTTAAAAAAGGTGAGAAGACACAGAAGATTATCATATTACACTCCCACCTTAGCCGTTTGATGATTTTTAGGGGGTATTCCATTGTGACATTATCAAAGACCCAGCTGCCTCCAGTTCTTCCTGCTTCCCTTTCATTTCTTCATTTCCTGTGTTGTGCTACAGCAAAAATCCAGAAGTCAAATGGTTCCAGACCACAGAGGGGCAAGCAAGATGGTATAAAGTGTCATGGGGAATTCACTAGAATAAGTGCTATTTTAATTGCAATGTTAGTGGGGTTTGTTGATGAGAGTAACAGATTGGATCAAGAACTCTTGCTCTTCTATAATATCAGAAAAGCATTTAGCACTGGAAACTGAAAGAATGACAAAGAAGTGGAACTTGTATATGCATGGCAGCAAGGCCAAGGATCTTAATATCTGTCTTTTCTAATGTTTGTCTGTTCCTCTTTATGAAAAGGAAATGGACAAACAACAACTCTGGATTAAGAGAAAGTGAACGCCCCATGACGTGTAGTTCCTCTCCTCTGTAAAAAGTTGTATAACACCTGAGAAATTTACTCCAGCTATTGGAGCAGAACAGGCTGTTCTAGTGTAACACTGGAACACCTCTACTATCCTCCTGTGTTTGTGTGTATCCACAGCCAGCCAGGAGAATCCCTTTCTTAGCATGCACCTTTGTAATTTGGTGAGCGCCCACACGAACTGCAGCGTTCTGCACCTGCCACACTGGGGTGAAAATATGAAGAAATACAAATTAAACCTAAACTGGTTACACTGAGTATCACGCAAATTCAAAATATGACAAAGCAACAATTTAGGTTTCAGACAACTTTCTTAGAGCATGTCGGTGTGAGAAATGTATTCACAATTGCTGCAACAAGCAATTAAAATGATAGCCCTGGCAATTTAAGTGTGTCAAAACCTTAGAAGCTTTAGTATATTTTCCTCCTTTGTATTATTTAAAATAACATGGATTTAGATATATGTTACAGGATAGATTTATGAGAAATTTAGGAAGTATGTAGTTTATTCATTATTCCCCTGATTCATTCAGGTAATTAATTATGACATTTTAGCACCTGTATAGTTTAATTGACTCAGAAACAATGTTTGTTTGCTTATACTAGATGTGTATTTTAAAATAGCTTGCTGATAAAACCTCAGGCTACAGTTGAAATTTTATATTAAAGGAGAAGGAATGAAGATATTGTACTACCTTAAGTAAAATCTGTATTTTAATTTGTATCAAAAAGTTGGGGGAAATACATAATTTCTCTGCACCTAAATTTTTTTCTTTTTTTTTTTCCTAGTGATCTAATTTCTAGTGTTCTAACAAAACTAAAATGTATTTGGAGAAAACAATGTTTCATTTTTCTAATGCTATCTCCATTGCTAGTGGCAACAGTCTATACAGAAGTTAAGATAAATTTTAACATTTCTGACATTTGAATGACCACAAAAATATTCTTTTATTTTAAGGCTTCATGGGATTTTTATCTTTGTACAATTTAGTCTCTTCATTACAAAAGCAACCAGTGGTACAGATAAAGTAACAGGGAAAAAATTACTATGAATAATTTATAGCGCTTTTAAAAATATTCTTAAGTTATTATTCCTTCAATTCTTCAGACAAATGAAGTCATGAGGGTTTTTTTTCAGTATTTCTTCTGGGCAGCCTAAAACATACACTGTGACTTCACTGCAGGCAAATAATGAAGCTCTCCTAGATTCATACCAATACCTTTACTGTATACGAGGATATGAAGAGTACTGATGCACATGTGCATCAGCTAGGTTTTCTGCAACAGGATTCATGATGTTGTTTGGAAACATTAAAATTGCTTAAATATACATTTAGAACAATAATTATAATCCTACCTAAGCTTTTCATAGCACAAAATGTTTGGAATGTCCTCCATTTAGGCATCGTGAACTATGGGTCAACTGGTAGTTACTGCTTATGACAGGATAAGGAAACAGGACTCTTGGCTTGGATATACTGTTGTAGTTAATGAATATAGCTTGATTTAAATCTTAACTGAATAATCTATTTTTTGCCATCAGACTGAATGATAAAACTTCCACAGATGTTGGCTCTAGTTTGACCAGGCTCTAGAAGTTACAATGAGGGGAACTCATTTACTGCGTGTTGCTTTCTTTTTTTCCCCCTGCATGATTGGATTTTTCACACAGAACAGAATAAAATTTCCAAGCAATAATTATTTGAGATAAATGAGTAAGAGAAATAGTCAGGAATGATTGCCCTTTGACATCACTGAAGACTTCAGGTATTTCCACAATGTACCCTGTTGAGGTCAACCTCTTAAAGGACTTTTCTTCTCTTTCGTAAATACTGACATACAACTCCAAAGTTTTTCAATATCCTTAGTTAGTTAATTAGCAAATGTATGACTTTTATATTTAATGTTTATTAGAAATGAAATGTGGTTTGGATTTGTGACTTTTATCTTAACAATATTAAATTAAGTTCTTTACTAAGAGCTCACTTGCATGCAGACATGTAATTTAGCATGCTGATGAATTTGCCAAACCACTGCGTCCTTAGTTGCTAAAATAATGATTTACCTAACTCCACTGACTTCAGACAAGTTGAAGTAGTGTAAGTCAGCAAATAAATGGCTCTGTGTGTTGAATATATTTCATAATTTTATGGATGAATTATTATTCCTTTCCATCTTGTTTTAGTTACTTGCCTGGCCTCTGGGTTTTTCTTTCATGAAGGTGGTGTGGAATTTTTCAGAAAACATTTGTTTTTCTATTATTTAAGTTTAAACTATCTGTTTATCAATGAATGTAGTTGAAGGACAATGAGGCTATGACACTAACTAATAGGAAAGAAACATATAAATGCTGTTGACTTTCAGTACCTACATATGTCTTCACAACTTATCACTCAGGGTTCCTACTTAACCTGTATCACCAGAAAAATCTATTCGCTACAATGAAATAAATTGCTGAAACCAATACTTGCTGTCAAAAGCATTGGAATTTGCATTACGGTAATTTCAGTATGGTAGCATTTAGAAGTTGTGTTATGATATCTCATCTGAAGTATTTGTACCCCTTGATTTTTATTATGACTCAGAAATATCCTGACTGCTCACCTTGAGAATCCAAACACAATTTGTAAAATGAAGTTCAGTATCTCCAGTGTAAAAACTGTGAATGTTTTCCCTGTGTGAAAATAAAATAGATTTGGAAAACTATACCATCAATGTAATCTTAGTCTCATAATATTATGTGTACGATATCTTGGCTGTTGGAGCTCCTTTACTTTTTTAATGCCTATTTTTTCTCTTATACTCCTTTCTATCTTTGTTTAAATGTTACAGAGAAGCTTACAAAAAAGCTTCTAAGCAAGCTGAAAAGCTAAATATAGACAGCTAAAGATAGTATCCTTTTAAATATTCAGTAAAGTTCTCCCTCTGAACCTTACTCCTCAGTTCTTCATCTTTTTTTAGGTACAGGTTTTAAGTGTGCCAACATACTTAATTGTTTAATAAAATTTCACAAACCAGAAGTCAACACTTCTACTTAGGAAGCTAAAAATAAAGAAGGCACTCAAAGAAATGTGGGATAATTATCTCAATGAATATTAAAAAAAATAATAAAGCCCTGTGCTGAAAGAATGCCAGAAAGAAGAGGTTCTGTGCAATCAGTGTCAAAATACAGTGTATTTATCCTGTGTTGCGAAACCTGACATGAATTTTATTATGAAAAGGACAGAGTGGTCAGCAAGTGGCAAGGCAGCCTTAGCTTCAGACAGCACTGAATGGTCCCATTGCTTTTCTTTACTTTGGTCTATTAGGGAATAAGAGTTAAACATTGTCCTTGTAAAATGTTCTACAGGAGACTGAATGCTAAAGGGGGGGAAAAAGTGTCTTCCACATCTCAGCTAAAGCCTCCTAGATTTTCTCATTTTAGTTTCAGAAACATCTGTATTTAGCTTTGTAGGTGAAAAGATTCCTTCAACAGTTTTGAAAGTGAAAGACGGCTCGAATTCCTGAGAGAGACACTTCGGCTGTTTCCATATATGAGCACAAAAATATCTACTTTAGCAGATTAATGTGTTTTGTAAAGTATCAGCAGAAGGGCTTCCCCCAAAAATGTGAAAATACTTCACTTTTTCAAAAAATATGTAAACCCAGACCAACAGCCTTCATTTGTGTGAAGTAAAACTGGTCAGGTCATGATGCAGAAGGAACTAGTTTGGTAACATGTAAAAAAACTCGTTCAGACTCTGCGTGTGTCAATGGCAGCCACTGATGGGTGATAGTAGTATTTGCTGTTATTGTATTCGTTTCCTGATAGACTTGAATTCATATTTTAGGAAAGTCCAAGGGGATTTTTTTTTAAAATTCCAAGATCTAGAATAGGACAGCGTCAGTTCTTTACAATATTTTTAGGTATATTTATTAACAAGGTCAAGCTTCCTGTTAATTTGGTGTGGCAGGATGTTGAGTTGGTCAGAGCTTTAAAATAGACCAATTAACCTTCTCCTTACAGTGAGCTCAGTGAAGAAAACCATTTAAGACAGAGAAGAATGAAAATAAACCCCTTTCTCCCTGCCTTTTTTGTACTTTCAAAGAAGATCCTTCCTTTCCTTCATTCAGTTCAAGGACTTTGATGGTATCCTGTGGTCCTCTTCTCCCCAGTTCTTAGGCCTGATCTATTTTCTGTTCTCCTCAGCCATCTGAGTCCCTGCTGTAGCTGCAAGTTCTCTTCTTCGTGATGCCTTCCTGTGCCTGGTCTTCCTCTTGGCCACTGCTTGATTTTATTGACCCTGCTCACCTGCTTCTGAGGCAGGGAGTCATCTCCCCTTTCTTCTGGGAGATCAACCTCACCAGATATGCCTTCACCAACAGAATGTAGCACACAGAGTGAGAAAAAGGGAAACACATACCTTTAGTCAGACTTAAGGAAAAGAAAAACAGTAGTTAAACTTTTCATCTTCAAGACATTCCTGAAAATATCTCTTTTAAGTCTGCATGGAATTAAAAACCTATGCCAAACTGCCAAGTCAAACAAATAAAAAACACATCCAACCTCTTTCTTCCACGAGAAGTTATGTGAGATTTTCAGTAGATGTATAAAAGTCAGTAGATGTACAAAGCAGGAGCAGGTTCAGCAGTGCTGACAAAGTATCTGCCTCAGCTTGATCACCAAGCCTTTCCTTTGATGATTAATTGTCTGAACAACTTGGCCAACTTGGAGACAATATCACTGACAAGCAAGCATTGCTCAGAATAACAACTTCTGTTTACTAATCCTCTTGGCAATCCTACCTACTAATTACTATGATCTTGTATCATGTTATGGTTCTCTGCCCTTTAAAAACTGGACACAGCCATTTCCTTCAAGCAGAATGTCACGAATCTCCCAATCGCAGTATTATCTTAACTTTAGGCATAGCAGGTTAGCTCTGGTTTACCTGCACATGTACAGAGAACATTTTTTAGGAGAAAAAAAAGCCCCACAGCTGAAACCAAGAATCTAGCTGGTAGCCACAATTTCACAGAATCACAGAATGGCCAGGGTTGGAAGGGACCTTTGGAGATCATAGAATCATAGAATCATAGAATCTTCATGGCTGGAAAGGACCTTTGAGATCATCGAGTCCAACCATACACACACACACACACAAAAAAACCCCTACAGTCTCTGCCACTAGAGCATGCCCTGAAGTGCCAAATCTACACATTTCTTAAACACCTCTAGGGATGGTGACTCAACCCCCTCCCTGGGCAGGCTGTTCTAGTGCCTGACCACTCTTTCAGTAAAGTAATTCTTCCTAATATCTAATCTAAACCTCCCCTGCCGCAACTTCAGACCATTTCCTCTGGTCCTGTCATTATTCCCCTGGGAGAAGAGGCCAACACCCACCTCTCTCCAACCTCCTTTCAGGGAGTTGTAGAGGGCAATGAGGTCTTTCCTCAGCCTCCTCTTCTCCAAGCTAAACATGCCCAGCTCCCTCAGCCTCTCCTCACATGACCTTGTCTCCAGACCCCTCACCAGCCTGGCAGCTCTCCTCTGGACACCCTCCAGCACCTCAATGTCCCTCTTGTACAGAGGGGCCCAGAACTGAACACAGCACTCGAGGTGAGGCCTCACCAGTGCCAAGTACAGATTATCTAGTCCAACCCCCCTGCCAAAGCAGGGTCACCTAGAGCAGGGTGGGCAGGAACGCATACAGGCGGGTTTGGAATATCTCCGGAAAAGGAGACCCCAGCACCTCTCTGGGCAGCCTGTTCTACTGCTCTGGCACCCTCAAAGCAAAGAAATTTTTCCTCTGAAATTAACGGCATAATTTTTAGAGTGTGCAGTTAGTTAGAAGAAACTTAACTGTAAAGTAAAATTACCAAAAAGGAAATTGGTTCTGTTTTACCTCAAACCAGGACACCCCCTTGAATTTTCTTCCTCTATTCACAGCAAAACTTGAGTGAAGATGATCTAGGCTTTCTACCAAGCAAAATTAGTGTCCAAAACTCATTCCCATTTTGGGTTCATCTTTCACGTGCTGTGTCTATCAGTGGAGACAAGTCAAAATGCCCAGAAAGTCGGCTGCTCTCATCAAAGGTTTCCACGTATGACTCAAACTTCCTTGAAGCATGGGCAGTTGTCCCTTTCTGGCCCCATGTTTGTCTTACTGGCTTTCTTATCTCAAGAGATATGGTCTGCCTGAATTTGGTATAACACGAATTAACCTCTATGGCCTTCCAGTGAAATCCATGCAATAACTCTACATTGCCGTAAGATGGCCTAACACAGGACATGATCTCACTTGTTCAACGCTGCTGAGCAAGTCCCTGAAGTGGGAAGAATAGGGGGTGAAATAGATGGTAAATGTGACAATATGGTGAAACTCCTTCATATGACTGGATACTGAGATAAATGAAAAAACACTGGAAGAGAATGAGAGTCCTAGTGTAGGGAGAAAAGATTTTGCCACAGAAGAACAGGTCCTTCTGGAGTAAATACATTAAATTTAAATTACAGATGTTAAAGGGGAAAATAATATGGCATTCTTGGTTAGTTACTGTTCCCTTTTAGTAAATCCTATCCTATGGGACATGGTATTCTTTTGCTCCAAGAATCTATTTGGAAAGGAAATAAGAAAGCTGTTGGGGTGCTTGTTATTTAGTATCTTTAGGCAGGCATAACTGAGGTTCAGCTCTTATTAATCAAGCAGCTAATGTGAAGATGGAAAACAGATGTTAGCTTCTTACTATTTCCCTCTACCAAAGAGGGAATTTGGTTGTGTTCCATGGGCAAAGGACACACTTTGTCCAATATTTTGTGCCAATTTGCAGTGGTTGGCTTGGTTTCTTTAATCTGTTCTAGTGCATAAATTTTCATGGAGCTAATGCTGTAACTCCGTGTTCCATACCAAGCTCTTAATTTTCTTCATAGTAGATAAAAAGAAGATAGAAAAATGTGAGCACCTCCACATAAATCTGACAAATTGCTCTCAGAGAATCTACCCCTTGCCACATCTCTAGAAGGAAATGGAGCTGATCAGTTATTTGCAATCTCAAGTGGGACCAGCACTAAATGGCAAACACAGGACTGGATTTTGCCCCGCTTCATTGTGCAACTTTATAATTCCTTTTTGTCCTATGAAACTATACTCTTGCCTAGCATTTGTGTTCCTCCTTTTCCTAACTTTTCCCCATATTCCTCTTTTCCAATATCTGTGTAGTATGTATTTATAATCACTCTGCAGACAAAATCTGTACTCCCAGTGTTACAAATACTATTGTATCTAACAGTATATAGTTCAGAAAAACCCACTTCTTTGATTTATTACTATATTTCCATTGCTGTCGTCATATAGATAATTAACATTTAACATATGGAAATTAACATTTTTTGTGACAATGAAGCTCTCCTCCCTGTTCTACCTACATCTGAGTGAGCAAAAATAGGCTAAAATGCACAGGATTCTGATCACTCAAGAATGATTATCGTTATCCTTAAACGACATAGAAATTATGTTTCTGCAGCTTATGGTAACAATCAGGATTGTAATTAATTACATGAACATTTGTTGAGCAGCCGGTTCACTGTTGAGAAATATTAGAATCCAAGCACTAGAGGCTGCCTTTTCATGGTGAACTTGGCTGCTCTTGCTCTTTTCCTGTGGAGAGACTTTCTGAAACGCAGTTCCCTGGGGGCAGGAGGGAAGTGGAGCAATTCTTTCTCCATATTCCTATCTTAAATGCATCCAGGAGCTAAAGCTCAGCATGGTAGTTTAATGTGTTTAACATGCTGACATTGTTTTCTGTGAATGTGTACACACAGTTTGTAATATTTTGATCTATATGTATTGCTTGTATCAGTCAGCTTTCTAATGAGTTTACAAACAATAATTGATACAGCTGGACAGATATATTCATATATAGATATGGAATGATGACTGTTAAACAAATATGGGCCATACAAGGCTGGAAATAATCTTAGATATAAAGAAAAGAAGCACGGACTACCATGCTTTTGTGATTCCAAAAATAAGGAAGGTTATTTGAAATCACTGTTACCTCTAGTTCATAACGAAAATTTAAATTTTAGCGTAAATTTGATTATAGCTAGTACAAGATTTAAGATTTAAAAATCATGCTATCCATGAGTTCAAATTAGAAATCAACCTCGCATCAACTTCAGTTAGTTGTACAAATATAGAGTATTTGGACTATGGTTTATAGTATTAAATGAATGTATTAGTATTTTTTAATGTGATGTTCATATGTAAAATGGTTCAGTGAGAACACCAGTTACTATAGAGGGATCTTTTAGTGTTTCCTACAGCACCTTGCTCATTGAGATTCTTAATCTTCATAAAAATGAAGTAAGAATCCCAAAAAAGCCAATGACAGAAGCGTAGTGGAAATCTCAAACCACCATGAATACATCCTGTATTTTATATTTCTCACACTCATGATTACTGCACACAACCAAGCCCTTCAAGGAAGACACTTGCAAATTTTCATTAGTCCTAATTGCTGCATTTTATTATTTTAGTCATTTTGTCCCAATCAAAAATAACTAGAGTGCAGTGATTTCAAAGCAATGCTTTTCTAGAAGAAAATTCTGAGTAGCAATAGAATTAAAATATTAGCTATTGGCTATCTAAAATGTTGCTTTAATTTTTTTTTAATCAAATTCAGAAAAAAGAAGCATGATTACAAAAACTTTAACGGCACTTGAATAGCTTTATTTTTTTAATTTAAAATTTTGAAATTTTTAAAAATTTTTTTTTAAGTTTCAACATATTAATTCATTATCATGTAGTCTATAAAATTAACAAATCAGGCTTAACCTTTTTGCTTGTAACGTTAACTATTCTGCAAATGGAATTCATTTATTTGCACTCAAGTGTGTTTAAGAGTGAATAAAAGCAGCCCAATAGATTCCCTCATATAAAGTTCTGAACACAGCTTTGAAACAAATTCAAGGGTAAAACCCCAGGTATCTCAACTCTTTGTTTTTTCTAGCAAAGGTTAAAGAACATAAAATAGTGCTTTTTACAGAAAGCAGACATATTTCTGTCTAAGCTGAACTTTGCATGCAGAAATAAATTGAAATTCTATGTGGGAAAAACTCACACAGAATATCAGCGAAATGGATGATGGAGACTTGTCCCTCATTCTGGAAGATATGTTTCAGAAAAATTGCTGATTAAGTGCTTATTTCAAGTGTTTTTTAGACACCGAAGGTTGTTTGCTGATGGATGGTGCTTTGCCTTGCTATACTCTAATGTCAGCGCTTGCTGTAGAACACTAGCTAGTTTTCAGAGTTCGTTTTCAGAGTAAAGGTATTTTTATTTTTTTTTTAATCTCATGATTACTAGGCTGGATTGAGGGGTTAATTTACAAAAGCTAACATTTAGTACAGCCAAGTTTGTGTTTTGCAGATTTTGCTGAAAGGTCAGAAATGCAAAATTTCTATTTTCAAAAGAATGGTGGCACTCATAAGGACAGAGCTGTAACAAATTCTGGGCTCTTGGTAGTCTTAAGAGAGTCGTGTCCAGCCTGACCTGAGCCAGCAGAAGATATTGAAGATACATCATTTCTACAGACAGTAAATGAATGGATTGCTTCCAAAATGATGATGGCTTTTTTTCATTCTTCTGCCTTCTTCCCTGTTCTTTGATTTCTTCTCCCCTTCTTCTTCCCTCAGTTTGAGGAACAAGTAGTGTAAAACACTAGCTCTAGAAGATAAGCACAGATGCTCCAAAACCAAAAGGAATGAAGCATCTTAACCAGACTAGGACCAACTCATTTGCTTCCTTTCTTTCTCTTACTGATAAATTGCTGGTGGATGGTATATAGGGAAAGACAGGGTCTGAAGAAAAATGTTTCATATCCCTAGTCTAGTAGATATGTGAAAGGATATCACAGTGTCCATGTGTGATGGACAGCTTTGTGTCCTGGAGTTTTTATGTCACGCAGTCAAGAAAAAATAGGTGCCTTTGCCAATGGCAAGTGTCAACCTTAAGTGAATTTGATTGTATTTCTTATATAGCTGCTGGAAATCTTCAGAAACTATAATATAAATATCCCATACTGGTGATCTTGACATTGTAAACACATGGCAATGTCTTATGGAGGTTTTACTACAATTACTATAAAAATTATTATAATTGTTAAATATTTGAAAGAGTTAAAAAATCCTTATGTTCTCTAGCAGAAGTTTACCATTAAACCTACTTTCAATCTTTCATATAATTTTTTATTCTAACTGGCAAATGCTTTGTATGTCATTTAATGTTGGTGCAATCAATGAAGTTAACAAATCTGTCAACCCTGACATGTTCCCTTGTAAAGTTAACTGTTCTGTGAATAGAATTATTTGCTTTCAGTTGTGTTTAAGAATGATTACAATTAACACAGTACATCCACTAGCCTGAGTGAATCTTCCAGCCATAGCTCTGTATTATGGCACAGACCAGCCATAAAAAAAAAGTAAAAAGTGAAAGAGCCAGAGGTTGTGCTAATATGTATTCATGTTCCCATCTGGAAACGGCTCCATGTTAAAGAGGAATTGCAACTGTGATGATTATTGCAGGAAAAGTACTGCTATTGGACAGGTGTTCACCTCTGGTACATGCAAGACAAATAGGGGTGATTCTGTTCCATGGAATTTCTGTGTCTTTTATTAAGATTGGATTGGAGGAAATCTTTCCGGTCCAATTGGGTCTGCTTGAGTTAATCAACATAACCACAGTAACTTGGAGGAAACCACGCAGGCTTACAGGCACTGAGAAAAAAGCTATTTTGCAGCTTCTCAAATTTAAAGTCACATACATTTGATAGTGTCCTTACCGAGGCCTAAAATCAATTATTACTATTTTCCCATAAACTTACCAAAAAATAGACAGATGTGCTATAATTTCATTATATTGAAATCTATCCTCTTACTTCCGCATAATGCCTGTGTGAAAATAGAAACTCTTAGTAAAAATGATGTTCACATTCTTGGCAAGTTTAACTTTTAACTTTTATTTAACAAACAAAATCAGTTTAATTATCAAACAAACAGTTCGCAGAAAAATTTTTAGATCCATGCATGTTGCATTTTCAGAAATTCAGGAGAGTGTAAATAATCCACTGGTTCTATGGCCTGTGTCTCAGCTGTATTGTTCTTCATGTGTGCAGAGCCTGGGTGAGAATGGTCTTTAAATTACCTCATCCATGATGATGAGAGATACCCACATTTCTTGGTCCTTGGCCATTTAGAAACAATATGCACAAACAAAAAAGAACTCAAAAATGAAGCATGTGTAATTCTCAATTCATAATGACATATGCTACCTACTGGAATAAGTATAACCTCAGAGGTTACAGCGTTTCACCATAGGAACAACTTTCTGTTCTATAACCTGAACAGATGTTCATTTTATGAAACATTGAGCTTTTAGAGGTCTATTTATTTCTAGTGCTCACAAATCCCATGCTATTGGGAGCTTTGACATATATGAAATTTCTGGCAGTTGTTTGAGCTACAGGTCTGTGAAATAATAATTTTCATTTATTTGCTAGGCATCTAAAAATACTGTAGTATTTCAGAGGATATTGTAATTATGTCAACAGTTGGAATCCTGTTCATTAGGAACATTTTATCTTGGTTCAGATCTTACTCTGTATATTTAAATTAAAATAATTTTTAAAAAGAGAGAGCCATCTTATATTATAATTTAGGAAAAATCTTTGTTTTCTTAGCCATTGTTGCTAATCCATAATACTTTTCTTAATAGATGACTGCTAACTGGAACAAAGATATACACTGAAAATAATAAACAGTCAGCTGATCAGAATGACTCAGTATAAGAACATCTGTATGGAGGGAAGAGATACACGGTGGAGGTAAGTTGTTCAGGGTCCTCAAAACATGTCTATTAGCCACAATATGCCTAAATATTTGATATAGACAATGATCAAGGTTGGAGGAATTTTACTTGAGCTTCTAAACCCTGTCCTTCTCCATTATGCTAGAAAGTGTACAGATAAAGGCTTTGGTTCAGGTCCAGATCGCATCTATGTGCAAAATATGTCTCTGGAATTAATCACATCTAAGGGAGACTAACTCTTCAGGATCCTCAGTTAGTTTAAAGTTTTTTTGTGAGACAAAATGATCAAATCAGTCTGAATTTGCATATTTGACAGCAGAATTCTGCCCACTGATTTTTTGAGAGCTAGTAGCATACTACTTGTGAAAAACTCTGCAATGAGCCACCCAGAGCCATCATTAGAAATGTATTTTGCTTAATTCAAGGATGCCATTAATTCAGTGAATAATTTTGCCATAAAGAAAGTTTCTGTTGCTTCATGAAGTTTAAATTTACATTTTAATACGGTTTTTAAAAATCCTAGATAGCTTTCAAGTGTGGATTAAAATATATGGGAAGACCTTATTCTAGGCACTTCTTTGCTCATGCAATAAATTACACATAGTATTTACATACCTGCCAAGCTCCACTCATTTCAAGTGAGACTAATAACCAGCACGTTCTCAAAATTCAATGCTCAAAGCAAAGTCAAGTCTAAAGGAGTGATGACATCTCTAAAAAAATCTTTGTTGGAAAAACAGATGGCTGTCCAAGTTGAACTCATGAATCTTTTCTGAGACAATATTCTGTAACTGAGCCTTTTAAATGTGCATCCATGAATGGGTCCACAAAAATATTTTAATAAAGTAGTAACTTAATGACTTGAACGCAGTGCAGCTCTCTGAGCTTTCTCCTCATAATGCTTGCGTCTTTAGTTTAAATACTTTCCATCTTCAAATCACCGCAGTCAGGAGAGATGTGAATATGCAGAAGTAAATAACTGGATGTTTTTTATTTTTGACAAGACAACTCATATACTGGATACCAGTTGATCAAGTAGTCACTAGTCTTCCCTCTCAAAAAAAAAAAAATTGAACTTATCTACAAAGTACTTTTTTTAAAAATAAATTACTGCAGAAAACTCTGTAATAGTATTGCAAAACTGACCAAATAGGTTTACAAGCAGCAACCCAGTGTATGGTAGCACCGAATTTTTACCATTACTTTTTAAACTAGGGTATTATGAAAGCTGTGTGTAATATTTAACTGTGCTCTGTGTGCTATTCTAAGGAGTAAGCAAACATGCTTCCTGCACTGTGAGCTGCAGTGGAAAGATGGCTATTCATCTTCTGTAAAAGAAGTACTCTCCAAAATATTTGCTAGTGAGCATGCAGACATCACTGTGATTCCTACTACTCTGTGGGGAACTGGCTAAAACAGTCTGCAGACAATTTAGCTGCATTTGAAATGGCCCTAACATATGATATAGACCTCAGAAAGGACCATCCAGCTGTGCTAGCAATATGCATAACATAGGCTTTAATTTTGTACATACAGAACCAATTGTGTAGGCTGGCTTCACAACCGACATAGAACGTTTGTAGACTGGGTTTAGAAATGATTTGACAGTAGAGGCAACAGTGATAAGAAGTTGCAGAAGAATAAATCATAGCCTTTTTTTCTAACTCTAGATTCTGAAAGCTGCATTTAATGTTTTGACTCACGTTGTCCATGAATTTTAACTGGAATTGCCCATCTAGCAGATTGAAGTGGCTTTACAAATATTACCAACCAATCACTATTTGACTTTACCAGTAGCCTGTTTAAAACTGCCCTAGTTGTTATATTAGACACTATCCTGAAGTTGCTGGGTTAGAACCAAAATGACAGTAGAGGAAAAAATACTTTCCCATCTATGTGAAGAAAGCAACATAGAAAATTTCTGGAAATTTTTCATATTTTATACCTATTGATAGTCTTTTGCTATACAGACTATGATGAAAAACAGGATGAGGTGAAATTTATTGACAAATACATTTGCTAGCAGAAGGATCAAACTTGGGTTCTAAACTTTAAGAAATCCTTTTTTAGATAAGATCTTTAGATATCATAAAGCTGCCCAAAAAATGCTTTAAAGACACTCCTGTCTGGACGTCCCCCTTTTCCAATGTCTGAAACTTTTCTAGCAAATTTGAAAGAGGGTCTCTAAGACACTGCTGCAAAGTTTCTACAAGTTGTGTGAAAAATCGTAGCTGGCTAAAGGAACAGGGTAGGCAAGACAGTGGCCCAAGGTGACAGGAAGAATAGAGATGCAACAATCAACAAAACAACAGAGTTGCAATGGAATCCCTTTGAGCACAGGCATGTAAAGAAAGAAGTGCCTGCAGAACAGCCTTGTGGGGAAAGCTCTCATGCCTGTACTGGGGAATCAGCACACCTGGGTGCCTCTCTGAAATGCGACTGTGCTGATCCATGCAGCATGGAGAACAAATAGGAGGAACTGGAAGTCTGTGTGCAGCTATGACCTCATTGGGATAATGGAGACATGGTGGGATAGCTTACACGGCTGGAGTGCTGCAGGGGAGCTACACGGGACTTTTAGGAGGGGCAGGCTGAGAATGCAAGGAGGGGGAGTTGCTCTTTATGTGACAGAGAGCAGCTGGAATGTATGGAGCCCCACCTTGGCATGGGTCAGGAGTCAGCTGAGAGCTTATGGGCGAAGATTAGTGGGCAGACAACATGGCCTGCTGTTGTAATCAGTATCTGCTACAGACCTCCTGATCAGGAAGAAGTAGATGAGGTTTTATTCCAACTAGATGAGGCCTTTGAACAACTGGAAGAAGCCTCATATTCACAGGCCCTGGTCCTCATGGAAGCCTTCAACCACCCTGATATCTGCCAGAAAGACGCTATACTAGACCTGATACTTATGAACAAGGAAAAACTTGTTGAGAACTTGAAAGTCAGAGGCAGCCTTGGCTGCAGTGACCATGAGATGGTGGAGTTCAGGATCCTAAGAGAAGGAATTGGGCAAAAAGCAGGATCACAGCCCTAGATTTCAACCTTTTTAGAGGATATGGCCCTGGAGAGAAGAGTGGTCCAGGAGAAGTGACTGATATTCAAGGATTATCTCCTCCAAGCTTAAGAAAGGTCTGTCCCAACAATTAGGAAATCAAGCAAGTGTGGCAGAGACCTGCATGGATAAGCAAGGAGCGACTAACTGAACTCGGACATAAAAAAGAAGTGTACAAGAAGTGGAAGGAGGTCACCTAGGATGAGTATAAAGTTCCTGTCTGGTCATGCAGCTATAGGGATACGAGTAGAAAAGTTGAATCTGGCAAGGAATGTGAAGGGCAACAAGAAAGGATTCTATAAGTACATAAACAGCAAAAGGAAGACTGTTGCTGAATGGGGCAGGGGAACTGGTGGCAAATGAAATGCCAAAGGTCCAAGTGCTCAGTTCCTTCTTTACCTCAGTCTTTACCAGTAAAATTGGCCTTCAGGAAGCTCGGACCCCTCAGACTAGAGTGACTGTTCAGCCTGGAGAAGAGAAGGCTCAAGGGGGGACTTATCAATGTGTTTAAATACCTGATGGGACGGAATGAAGATAAGGGAGCCGGACTCTTCTCAGTGGTGCCCCATGATAGGACCAGAGGCAGTAGGCACAAATTTAAATACATGAAATTCCATCTGAACATAACAAAACACTTTCCTACTGTAAGAGTGGTCAATCACTGGCAGAGAGGTTGTGGAGAGATTCAAAACCTGCCTGGACACTGTCCTAGGCAACCTACTTTAGCTGACCCTGCCTGAGCAGGTTCTCAGACTGGATGATCTCAAAAGGTCCTTCCAACTTAAATGATTCTCTGATTTTGTGAATTTCTGTTACTTGACAAAAAAGCATTATCTATCTCCTTGATAATGAACACTCAGAAAACTGAGTCTTAAGGAACTGAGGTCATCAGTTCCTTAAAAACAGGGATCTCGCCTCATTTGTGAGACCCTAGGGTGCCCTAACTAGCTTCTTGCCGATGCCTCAGGAGATGGTTGCCCTGCAGGTTCTGTTTAATGTGTCTCAGCCCTGTGCAGACATCTGTCTCAAATCCCATATGGCACCTCAGATGGCACCTGGGTTTTAGTACCTCATTTGTAAGTATCTTAAGACTGTAAGATGAATGTCCAAAAAAGCTATGGAACAGATAGAGGGGAGAAAAATAATTTATAGAAAGGAGTGGAATTTTTCTTTTTTGTGTTCCTAATTGTTAGAAAATTAGTGTCATGCCTTGTCTGAGTTGGCTTAAAGAAGTATGTCCAAAAAATACTGAAAAAAAATAAGCACGAACTTCCAGGATTTGGCAACCAAGTGGGTTTGTGCCGTATCCACTCAAAGGTGAGACATTCTTGGAAAAATGAGATGGTCTAGACTCAAAGTAAACTTTCCTAAAATATCAAGAAACGGCCTTCTTTGTAGAAAATATTTAAAATAGACAAAGAGAAATCAATACTTCCATATAAAGTATGTATTATCACATTGCTGCATCAGTAAAGAAAGGAACACGGTAGTAGCAAAATGATGAAATTAAGACTATGACAGAGCTTTCATTTATACTTCTACACAGATCTCAGCTACTGTACTAATTCTCTCTCTAACATTTTGTGCCATTAAGGATTATCTGCAGTGCTATGAAACAGGAGGTCTAACCCCGAGTACAGCAGAGTTCAATTTTGTGGAATTCAGGTTAATCCAGCTTGAATTGCACTTAATCTTTGTTAGTAGATTAACAAAATATATTTTCCTGTTTCTTCTAGATTACATAGAAATGTTTGTAGAGATTAAGAATTGACATAGTTTAGAGCTCAGTAACAAAAGCTTTATTGGTTATGATTTCAACACTGGAAAAACACTGTATTTGCAACTGACAAACTCTCTAGGAAATAGAAGGACACAAAAGATCAGAAGTCACAGAACAAAATGAAGGTTCTCCTGGATATATACAGTCTTTTCCATAGAGACCTCTCTTTGTTCCCTTCTAAGTTAATGATTTTATGACTTCTATATGTAATTATGCAACTGCAGGAGAAAAATCTTAGCCTTTAATTAGACACATATACATAATCATGCTTACACACACTTATAGAGTATTATATACAGGTACATAATGCCAGATTGTCTCTGGTGTAAACATAGCACAAGAAATAAAAACAGGTAGCTGTGATAGATACCTCTATGAATATCAGAGAATTTCAAGTCCATACCAAGTTTATGGCAGAAGCCTGACTCTATTAGAAACCAAGTTGAACTCTGTTAGGTTTTTTTAGGTGCATTTATTTGATCATAACTCATAGTATCGCCAAAGTGGTTGAATAATAATGTTAGAAAACAATGTGATAGAATAGTACAAAATTAAGCTATTTAACACATTCAGGAATCTCAGTGACAAGTCTCATTCATTAGGGATATGTTTTCCCCTTGTTGAGCATACATTGGTCTCATTAATATTAGCTGGAGCGATTTATGCATGTTTAAAACTGAAGATGACATTTAATAACTGCATCAGCAATTGCATGGATGTGTGCTTAGATAGTCTGACTACTAATTTCTGAAAATCATTGTCTGGAACATTTCAGCCTTGCTAAGTAGTCATATTTGCTATACTTTATGTATGAAACTGTCCAAAACATATGAAGTGCTCCCTTTTACATATCATTCCATTATAGATATATTACTTCTACATATGTGGTGCCTTGAGTATCTGATTAGTTACACATTTTGATTAATAATCAAGCCCTTACTTGGTGAGTGGCACTGGGGTTGTATTGCTAAGAGAATTTTCAGAAAAATCTCTATAAAGTCACATTTGTAAACGGATAAATAAAAATAATCAATATTCGCAATTATTTAAAGTAACTGTATAGAGTCCTGTCTAAACTGTGTATTTGGCTGTCTCTATATAAAATGATCTACTTCCAGATGACTAAACAAACCAGTCTGTTTGTAGCACTCTTTTTCTTCATGTTCAGACACACTGATACTTTATAATGTAAACTCATCAAGAATTTGGGGACTTCTGAAAATCTTGCCATTCTTTCCTGTTTATATTTTTTTTAAGAAAACCAAACCAAACCAAAACAGAAAACCCAGATCATTTTGGGGAAAGGTGTCAGTCTTTTGCTTGTTACGATCATCTTTTTCTCCCTTCCCTGCCCCTCAGTGTAGTTGCATCCTTCTCTTCTCACCTAACAAATGAGTATCAAACAAAAGTTCGTATTATTCTTCACTTGTCAATTCATCTTTTGTCACCTAGTAGAACTCGCACAGGATCATCTCTCCCTGTACTGTAGCAGGCAGACAAGGAGTACAAATTACATTGAGTAATTCTCCTGGACGACACTTTTATTTATCTTTTCTCTCTTTTACTGCATTACTTGCATCTATCAACATGAAAAACAGATTATCATGCATCTCTGCCCTACATAGAGTATTCCTACACCTTCTCCTGAAACTAATCCACTGAGACTCCGTAAATCTAAGCAAAGAAATCAAAGTAATAAGGTAACAGATGTCTTCATAGGAGAACCTGGGTCTGAGGTTCTAAAATGGGCCTCACGGACATGGATGCCCAGGTATCACTCAAGTTTAGTGTGAGCCAAAAATCTAGTTTCTTTGGGTTTCTTTGAAAATCTCAATCGCATTTTTGAGCCGTACGAACAGCAGGTTTTATTAAGCAGTTGTAGTAGAAAGAACCGTTAAGGACAGTTTATAAAACTGCAGCAGTTGTAAGGAATAAGCAAAGAAATGACTAACAGCAATGATTAAAAAGTTATGGTTCTGAAAACTCTGGAGATAACTGAACTTTAAATTACAGTACATAGGGAAAGAACGCAGATAACATCCCACTGCTTTTAACACTGTCCCATAATGCCATAAGCCTTTTAGTATTGGAGACATTCCAACGTCTGGGTTAGGATGGTTTTTGGCTTAGTTTGAGGAGTACACTTGCACAAATCTGTTGTGCTCCCTGTTACCCATAACTGTGACAGACTTGTGTTTTGTGTGCCTTTCTGGGAGAAAACATCACTGAATTTTCTAAAATCTCGAGATTATTTAAAATAAAATGTATTTGGATATATATTTGGTTATATATATCCAAAATATTTGGATTCCGCAAAGGTCTAAGTACGCCAAATTTCCTTTTTTTCCCTGTTTGTTTTGTTTTGTTTTTTGGTTGGTTTTTTTTTGTGGAAAAGCAGAACATAGAGAGTATGGGGTTCAAGAAAAAAAGCTAAGGGACTCGCTTGGAGAAAGACAATCACAAACATAAAAGAATTGTTTGTGGTCATGAAAATTAAGGTATGTTTCCTAGCAAAGGTGAACTGCAGTTTCTGTGAATGAACATACACCTATGAGAACTCATTAGAATTTCATCTATAGACGAGAATGAAATGAACCAGCTGTCATTACCTGGACAAAATTGTTCCTGTATTTTAATGGATTTTCAGCTTCTGTAAGGATTAAAAAAATCAGACTGTATCACATCTTAATACCAGCTGACTGCTTAGTAAAGAATACTGTTATGAATCCCATGTTCTCTCAGATCTGAGTACTAATAAAATGACTCAATAACAACATTACTACAGTATAATTAATCAGTTCCTGCTACAACTAGAAAATCTTTAACAATTGTCATTATAAGTGGCTGCATTCTTATTCTGCATAAAATGGAATACATTACAGTTTGGGTTGCATCTTAGTGGTCTAAAAACACGGAACATTTTTCCCCTCTAGTGTCTGGTAGTGGAAATTACAACTAGTTGAATGCATTTTTGAATAATTACAATATTTTAGTTAATGAAGATTTTTTTAAAAAATTATGAGCATAATACAATCTTAGTTAGACCTAATGGATTATTTTGAAATTGTCTCCTAATGAAGAACAAATATCAGACCCAATTCTCATACTGAAATCAAGGAAAGTTTTATTGTTGATGTCAATGGGCTTTAAACTCCTTATTAAAATGAGAAACTGGGGAAAAGACATACCTTCAGAAATTTCAGATGAGTTCAAGTAACATCATACTACTGAGTTAGAAGCAATTATGGCAAATATAGGTTGGAACTCATATTGAAAATGCGATTATTTAGCTTTTGGAATAGTTCTACACTTTAAGATGCATCAGTATCATCTGCACTACGGAACAATGGTTTCTGGGAATAGCCCCATCCGAGCTTGCCTCTATAGGCTCCATAAATTTAATTTAAATTAATACTGGCACTTACTAGAGCAGCTAAATTCGAGAAATCAAGAAGAGCAATTCAAAGTGATTTCTACCTGTATCTGTAATCTAGGAATTTATAGCAGATGTTTTGCATACGGCATTTTCCTGTCTGTGTAGGGGGCTTTGGAGAACAGATGGTCAGAACCATTAGTTGCTGCTTTGAATGTCACTATAGTGACCAGACTTTCTCATAGGCCTGTGAGTGCATTTACCACTTACCCAGGAAGTGGTAAACGTTATTAAAAAGAAATCAGGCTAAACAATGGAATGTTTCTAACCTTCTGCACGGAGCATACATTCTGACAGAAATTACAATCTATTGTACAATTACATTAAACTAAAAGCCTTTGTGAGTAAATGGGACTTAGCCTGGATTTCGCTGCTTCTTGTCAGATCTCATGAGAGGAGTCTACACTTGGAAGACTGTCTGTTTTCTCCAGCCATTATTTTAGTGAAATTTATTGTGCCTTTGCACAAATCTTAGCTCAGATGATAACTAGATTTCTGTAAGTTTTCCAAATTGATGTTAATGGCAACTTTTGAACATTGTTTCTCCTGTTGAGTTTTCTGGAGTTTGGTTGGGGTTTTTTTTGATGAAATGTCTTTTTTTTTTTTTTTTTGGCTAAAGATATGCTGACTATCAAAGAGAGCAAGCTCACTGTTGCATATCCCGCCTAGTCTCCAGCTGACCTTTCTCAGGAAAGGCAAAAAGAAAAACACTCATGTTCATTTGTCCATGGAACGTGAGTACACATACACCATTTCTTCCTTCTTCCTATTCTCAGGCTGATGAAGGACATAAGGTAATAGAAGGATCTTTTTTGGCTATGCAATAGTGAGTTAAATCACGTGCAGGACTTTGCACTTCTCCTTGATGAACTTCACGAGGCTCCTTATAGCCAGCTTCTCTAGCTAGATTATCAAGAAACATGGTTTTCTCTTATTAATCCTCTCCTTTTCCTTTTCTGCTTTTAAGCAGAGGAAAAGATCAGTAGAAAATATAATTTATCATCAGTAAAGAGCAAAAAAAAATAATGTGCTCATATTATTTAAGAAGTAGTAATATTTATTTCATATTATTTGAGAGGAATGTTGTCAAAAGCAACGATTTATTTAAAAATACATATTCTGCAATCAGAAATGTTCCTTTATAAAGGAAAAAGCCCTGAAGTCTTTATCCTGGACTCTAAAATTTGCACACAAGATTACAGAGATGAAAAATAAGAGTGATAGCTTCAATTATTTTATTTTCTAATCGTTTAAAAATAAAAAAATTAAAGAGAAGCAAGAAGTCATAGCTTTCTCTCCTTTGTCCCTCTTTACCTCTGCTTCAACTTGTATGTCTTAACATTCATTGTTTTTGGCTTCTGATATCTTCGTAAGGGTGTCCCATATTGCTGTATATTTAGTGGGAAAAATGAAACTTCATACCTTTGCAATGAAACCTCTCACTTTGCTCCTTCTCTATTATAATTAATAAGTCTTCCTCTTCCTCTCAGTGATTCAGGCATGCCATATGTTTATAAGAATGAATAGCTATCCCAGTAATAAAACTAAGAACCAGAAATAGTTACTAGTGGAATGGAACAAATAGCAGCCAGATGTTTTTTTAATGAGAAAAAGATGGGTCTCAGAAAAGTCGTAATAGTGCTCATTATTATCAACCATCTGTATGGCTCGCTTATGAACCTCTGAGACGTTGTGTAAAACATGATGGAAAATTCTGTCTCAGCTGACCAGCTTTCTTGGGGTATTTCCATCAACTTTATAGAGGCCTCTGATATTGTACTCCTAACTGAGGTGCTTTGGTTGGTACTCTACAGCAGAAGACTTGAATGACACTCCAAAAAAGAGAGCATTTAAGATATGAATCGTAGATACAAGCAAATAAGAATGCCAAATACTACCCATTCTTGTTTAAGAAGCAGAGATTTAACAGTTTGAAATTAATAAAAATGAATAAACAAAAAAAAAAACCAGTGAACAGTCTAAGATAAGATTTCTACACTGCTCTTTAATCTCCCAAACTATTTCTCAAATTTCAGAAGTTTGTAGCTGCCACAGATCTGTAGACTTTGTGGTGCCTAGTCCTTTGATGCAACACTGTATTTTCCCCATTCAGGCAATTGCCTAAGTATTTTCTGGCCTAAAAAAAAATTTGTGGAGGAGAATACATTCAGGAGAAAGAACACCTACATATGACAGTTTTACTATGACTTTCCTATGAAGGCAATAAGAAAAGGTGTACAATTTTTAGTGAAATTTTACAAATAAACTTAAATATAATACTGAAGTCCATTATGGTTTAAAATGTTTAGTATTCCAGTATAAGAATGAAATCAAATAGCTAGTTTACAGTTATAGAGGTTGTTGGTCATCCTAACGGAGACGTTCTTACAAAAGTGTACCAGGCTTAACAAAAATGAAGAAATTGTATTCCAAGAGAAGAAATTTTCAATGCCCAATCTCAGAAAAATATGCTTTATATACATCAAGTAATTAATGTCTCTTACAGAACTTGCAAATGGAAAGATGCTGCAACTTATTATTGTTAGTGTCCTTTAATGAAGATAATTGCCCTACAGGGAAAAAAGTTCTAAACAGTTTGATGCAACAACACACAAGATTTTTATTTTGGCATTTACCCACTGCCAAAATCACTGCTAACGGATTACTTTCAAAATCTCAAGAAGCAAAAAATCTTACCAAGCTTGGCTGAACTGTAAAAATCTGACGTTTGTTGAACCTGTGGCTAAATAGTGCCAAAGGAAGTATAAATCAAATACTTTGCCTAAAATGGCTCTTTAACAAAATCCCTCAGAATTTGCTGTAGATGAATTAACAAGCAATTGGTTGCAGAGGGAGTTCTCTGTAGATGGCAAGCTAATGAATTCTGACAGGTTGAATGGTGCAAAGATAATGGGCTGAGCTGCCCACTGACTGTAAAGCAGAAGCTGATTAAGGTTAAGACTTAAGGAAAACACCCCAACAAAACTGTATCAAAAGGAACGATTTATTTGATTTAGGGGTTGAGCTGCAGAGGTTCGGGTTTTTTACTATAGAATGATGTGTTTGTCCAATTCAAGCATTTGAAGTTTTACACTAGTATCGTGACTTGATACATAATTCCTGATTGTTCTAATATTGGCATTCACTCCTCCTTTCTAGATATGAAGGGTCACACATAATTGACTTCATCATCACAATACTGTCTTTGAAATAATTTCAGATTCAATTAGATATAGAGAGTTATTATTGCATAATTTGTTGGAAAACTTTTTCAAAACAGAGTACCTGAAATCAGATTTCAGGAAGTGAAGCAAGACTAAACAATACTAAGAGTTATCCACCAAAGAACTGTCATACAGTTTTTCTTCCAGAAGAAGTGTCATTTTGTGTTTTTAAAATCATGGCTGATGAAACTAAGACTTTAGGGAAGAAAGGTGGCAAGACATACGTGAAAAGGCTGGATGACTTTTGTCAGGCCTAGAATCAGGGAAAAATATGTAGGGCTTGTTAGGTGGAAAAGAAGGGTTTGCTTCTAGGGGTATTCATTTGTTTAGCTTGTGCACAAAACAGATAAATTAAATGTCTCAGAAACCAGCAATAGAAGAAACAACATTTACCCTTTCTATCATCAGTAGAATGAAAAGCAATTAAAAAGATACTTATTTTCTTTTCTCTTTTTTTGTTATTTTTTAGATGCAAAAAGCAGACTGAACTGTTCTAGACTGACTTGTGTAATCCGCCAAGGCTGGATCCTTTTATCACTGCTCAACAGACCAAGGTGCTTTTCTTGGCCATCATTAAAAATACTAAAAAAAAATCTACAAACCTAAACAGAATCTGAATATGAAGGTGAATTTGGCAAGATATCAAACTTACCGAGCTTTCATAATAAGGTTCTGAAAATTCTGACAGAGTTATGGATCATTAACATCAGTAGGGTGCTGGAAACAACTTTCAGGGCACAAAAAATCCCAAAACTTCAACAAGAAAACAAAAACCGTTTTCAGTGGACAAGTACGGAACCTTCACTGTTAACACTCGAGGCTAAGCCGTATCTTACCTCTCTCAAACTATAGATAAAAAAAACCCTTATTCTTCTCAAAAAAAGATGTGGTAATATTAAACAGTCGTTTTTATTTTTTTTTACAAAATGCTAATCTATCTTGAAGCATAAAGATACAATATAGCTTGAAATTAAAGATTTTGCCTTCCAAAACTATAAAGACTCCAACGTACGCAGACATTTTTTGTCATAAACCTCAATAAGATGATTCACATGATCCAAAGTAGGTTTCTAATTGGTCAAAATCTTTTGAGAATTTTCTTTGTATTCTTAGGTCAAGGATAAAGAGCAAGGGAATATTTCTCATATTATTTTATAGGAAAAATGATTATGTGTCATTGGAAAATTATTATTTCTGTATAACCTTTGTATGTGACACAGACACATGACAAAGATAGGCCCCTCAGAGAGTGATGATAATACTTTTAAGCTCTCTTCACCAATTGCACATGCCATGAGAAGCAAGAAGAGAAACAACGCTTCCAGAAGAGAAGGATAAAGTAGTTACTGTATGCACATATACTCCATAACATTCCTGCACAGAAATACGCAAGCAGATTCTGAAGTACAATGACAAATTGACCTAGGAGCTACTTTTTTCAGGATCGCTTTGGTAGAACTGATCCTGTGTTAGGTAGGGTAAGAGGCAGACTGGATGACCCCTTGAAATTCCTACAACCGCGATTTTATCTCATGCCTCTAGAATTTGACGTATCTAGAATGTTGAGAGCTATTAATATTTCATTCCGAGGGCACAAAAGACTAGAAGGTTAAAGGGAGATAGAGCGGAACAGATCAAAATTCCAACTAGAAAAAAATTACACTATATATTGTAAGTTCCTAAGCACCTTAAATTATTTGTTTTAAGGCCACGCTTACATGTCCCATTGAGAATTCAAGTGCCATTATAATGTCATAGATCATTTTTCAGCCACTGCCATCTGCCAGGGAGAAATCAGACAGCAAATACTGTGGTTATATAGTTCCCAAACTGTTGAAAATACCAATGTGAGACATTTTTCCATTCTGGATAACTGCGATATAAATGGAGTCTAAAAAGACTTTCTGCTTCATGCAGGTGTTAATGACACCATTGGCAAAGCACACATCAGGCTTGACAGTCCAATAGATAGTAACCTCGTCTCTTCTCCGAACAGAGATGATGTTCCCTTAGGACAGCCAGGCTCCTGGAAATTTTGGGAGCAAAAAATCTGCAAAAACTGCCACTTAGCTTAAAAGACATGATAGTAAAAGGAACCACTGGCACAAAACACAGAAGTCATTTGCTTGCTGGAAATGGTCACATTTGTCTTTTGCAAACCATCCATTTGCCTTTAGAAACCAGAAATCCCTGGCTGCTTAATAACATCAATAAGATCTTATTAATCAATAAGTAACAATCAAAAACATTCAAAGATGGGGTAAGATGGGTACTAAAATTGTGTAATAAAATCACCTGGAAATTGACTTGAAAACAACAAAGACAAATAAACCCCAGAAAATTTAGCAGTGAAAGCTCCTTCTGAACCTTGGATTGCAATTGATGTGCACAGCTTTGGCCCGTCAGCCCTCAAAGTGCAGCATCGCGAACTTTATTTTGATGAAAAGCAGCTGCCTCCATTAATGTGACTTTTGTGACAATTCAAGCAGCGGAGGATAAGCCAGAGGGGAATGCAGTGTGTTGGAATTGATTTGGGTTTTAGATAAACCCATGGATTTGAGTGACCGGAACATGGACATACTAGGCATGTAGATACAGTGACATAAGAAATCTTCCAGTTACCATTGCTAAAAATGTGTCTTAGGAACTTCATTTTGAATACTTTGTTTACCAGAAGAAGAGTCAAGTCATTTGAGCAGAAAGTGCCTTGAGCATCTGGATAGAAAATAAAATACATTTGTCTCTTCTTCTCAAGTGTAACTGGCACTGACGCTAGGTTTTTTTGTTCCCCTAGATGTTTACTACATCAATCATGCGCTGCTTTTGTGGAGGTGTTGCAATAAGATGAAGACAGAACTAGCTGAAGAAACTGAAGTATTCTTGGGACTTGTTGCAAATTCAGTGGCAGTATTTTGTGTGTCCTGAATATTTTCTGCTCTCAAAAATGTTTGAATCCTAAGTTCAGTTGAGACAAGAAAAAAAAGACAAAACCAATCTTTATTATGGCTTTTAGTTCCAAGTATTCCAATGGTGACATACACAGCTGAGCCCCAGACCTGCATAGCATTTAAACATAAGTCAGCGTCTGGAATGAGCATTGTTTGACTGGGGCACTCACATCCTTAAAATGTTTGTGTTGAAATGGAACTGCACAGAAAAAGAACACTGTCTGAAGAAACAGCAATAAAAAAAAAAAAACACATCAGTGACCAACTTCTTCACTTGTATAAAAAGGTCATGTGAAAAAAGAAAAAGAAACTTCATCTGAGCCCGATGTAGGGTGACTATATTTAAAAGACAGCAGGAACCAAGTTTCTAAAAAGGCTCTTAGCAAACTGTAAAGCCTTGCTCACGGACCCAGGTTTTTCTGAAGTGGACAGAATGGACTGTTCCCCAGTCAGTAGTTCCCACAACACAAAACATCCCTCCATCACAGGGAGAGAAAAAGAAGACACTCATTAATAATTACAGGTCTTCAGAACATTATGCATGCCCATAAGAGTACAGGAAGTACGTGCACCATGCACCCTTCAGCTGGAAAGTTTATCTGTGAATACTCCTGTAGAGCTCAACTGCCCTGCTCTTCTCTCTACTCCGCAGTGGGCGTAGAAGAGCTACCTCTCAGTTCTTCTGAACTGCAGAGCCCTAGCGTGTCTGGGACTTTGGTAAGGGGATGGGAGAGTAAAAGTGGATGCATGTGGATAACACACGTCACAAAGCTCCCGTTCCTGCTACACAACTTTGTCTTTTACCTCTACCACTTTCTCGTGTGCATATCCTGCTATGGGTGATTCCCATCCACCCTACACAGCTTGCAGCTGTGAACAAAGATGTCTAGAGGACTGTTTGGCTTATCCCAGTGTCCTCTCTGAACCCTCTGCAATGATGTAAAGCACACTGAAAGCGTGAGTTTTAAACAGCATTACCTGGAAATACTGGAAATCACTACTTTTGAAGGGATGCCACTTAATCTACCTGATGGTATTTAATCAAGTTCTGTTTTAATGTCATATTGAATAAGAAAATACCATAGCTTCTATGGCTTCAAATTCAATATAAATAGGTAAAGACCATTACAGAGGGGTGTGTAACACCAGCTGCAGCTGACTGTTACAGCTGTAGGAGTTGAGAACACTTACATCAGTTAAAGATCTGTTTGTTTGATTTAAAGCACATTAAGGAGGAAACTACCAAACTCTGCAGTGGACCAGACACGCCACTTTCACACAACAAAACATGGGCAAGGTCACTGCTCTTAAAGTCTACTGTGAAACTCTCAATTCAGGGCAAAAAATCCGCATAGCTGAATTCAATGGGGCAGATGGCTCTGGATTTTCATCTGATAAATGAAATATGACACTTGTTTGAGATACTCAGTCCATTTGAAATTAGGTTTAAAGACAAATAAATCAGTAGATGTATTCTCACATACTGAAAGGGCAGAAAACCTAAACATCTGCAGCCAAAGATATTTATGCAGGTGATTAAAAATGAAATTATTATTTTACGGGGTGCTGCTCCGGGCAATATAAAAGATGTCATGTAACAGGGGTATATATTTCCCATAGTATATGATACTTATAGTATATATACATACATATATACGCTAAACAGTAGACTGCCACATCTCTTGCCCAACTCTAATACAAGTTATAGCTATGACACACATCTGGAATGAATGGTCAGCAGAGAATTCCAGAATACTGCTGTGATCAGACCTCAAATAATAAATAATTGCACAAACCCAATTCCTAATTACTTGATAGCAATCCTTTTAATAGGGACGTCTTTTTTGGTGCTTTTGCAATGTTTACTACATAGAAGCTCAATCCATGACAGGGGCAGTATAAATAAGCATGAAATTGGTAAATATTACTCCTATTGCTATGTAATTTCATTTCTGTTGTCGTAAACATAACTCTCTTTCATCTTTTTCCTATGGTTTAGAAAATACTTTTTCAAATTAGTAGATAAGGCTCATGGAAATGAAAACAAAGAGACTGTTTCCAAATTCATGCTTTCCCTTTATACTGGTCATGATAGTTTCAATATTTAAACCACTGCATATTGACAGAGGGACCACGCCAATGCTCGTTAGAAAATCTGTTTACAGTTGTATTAATAAATCTCTGAGTCACACTAGCAGCTTGATTTGTAGTTTACTCTATGTGACCTCAGCTTTGCTATTTAGTTTCTTCAGGGACAAGATTTTTTCAGGACCTGTCTGATTTGCTGTTGCTCTTATGAGAGAGAATATTTGGCTGCCAGTCCCAGACTAATATTTTAGTGTAAAAAGCATGTTAATTCTATGATGATCACTTCTAAGTCAAAGTCACTCATTGTCTCTTAAAATTCACGTCAATGTGATAAATGTGTCACTAGAACAGAAACTTTCTAGGAAGTTTTGGTGTCTGCAGTTTATGTGGCAAAGACCCTAACAGTAGTAGCAAGCATTACTTGCTTTTCTCCTAGCGATTTTAAAGCTAGGACACAACTATATTTTAGGACTACTCTATAGCTGTTAGAGTTTTCACAGACATAGTCACTGTCAACTCATATTTCAACCTGCTTACAAGGACATAAACAATTTTATTAGTAGTTTAAAAATTCACGAGCTAAAGGAGACCTAAATTTCTTACTATAAATCTGTTCACAGATAACCTGCAGTCTTCTGAACACGGTCATCCGACATGCTGGTCTTAGGAGAAAACAGACAAAGCTGACTGGAAAGAGGCAGCACTGTAGGCTTTCCCAGCATCTACAGCAAAGTGGTGTTTTGGACAAACTGAGGGGCTGATCACTGATTTCACATAAGTACACTTCAAAGCACCGTTAACTTCATTGATGTTCCCATGGCAGGGGGGTTGGAACCAGATGATCTTTAAGGTCCCTTCTAACCCGAACCATTCTATGATTCTGTGTGTGCAATCTTAGCAAGGAGAAAAATGCAACTCAAGCCCATCTCCTGCTTTCAGCAGAGTCCAGTATCTTCTGTGAAGTTTCTGATTTCAACACTATGGAAAGCTATGGAAATGTGGTGGAAGGGATGACAACACTTATTTCACCTGGTAAAATGGAGACTTTAGGGCCAGCTCTGTGAGAAGCGTCATGAACTTTAGACACTGGTGCAAGAAATGAGAGAAGATGCATTCTGGGGCATATTAGACGTTATTTGAACTGTCATTTGAGACACAAAGAGTGGAAATACCCAAAAGCTGTATTTTTACTGAAGCTAGGCAATATGAGGCAGAAAAATCAACTAACCAGCGTGGGTAAAGGGGCTGACAGAAAGCTAAAGGAATTCACATGAGGTTTTGAACTGTGTCACTAGTGACTAACTCGTATTTTAACTCAATGATCTTCATGATGTACCTTGATCAAAAGAGAGGTCAATGGAGAGAAGAGTTTTAAATGGCATTACATGGAAATGCTGGAAATAAAGACTTTTAGAAGGGAGACCACTTAATCTACCTGATAGTAGCCAATACCTGTAATCCATTAACAAATGTTTAGTTACAGTTATACTGAAAAGACTATGCTGTAGTGGAACCCAGCAGATCAGGTGAATCACAGTCTTGTGAACTCCACTAGCTTTGCCATCTAACTGATGCCTCTCAAAATGGTATGTTTTGGAACAATTCCGGAAAAAATAAACCCAGCATCTTCTAATCTTTATCTCAATTGTATCATCTCATCCAAAGACAGCTGTGCAAACTTCAGTAGGAAATTGCCTCAGTATATGATTATGAAAGAGCATCTAATTACACAGATCATTTCAACGTAATTTTTTGAAGGTGTATTGGACGTATATTCTCTGAATAAATACTTTTGTGAACGAGTGGCATTTATAAGGAAGGATATTTGGAGAAAATCTCGAGTGTTTTCTTTTAAAGTTATCATTCTTGAAACACGCAAGGTACATTTTCAGAATTTCACAAGCTGCACAAAAATTGTTTTAAAAATGTACAGGAAGATCAAGACTGAATTGCATACTGACAGACTCATAGACCACTCCCAAAAGAGCAGGACTAGTACCAAACTTGAAAGTCAGAAATGAATATATGTAATTACATATATGGAATATACACAACGGTCCACACAACTGAGCCTCTATACAGACACAAGTTTTGAAGTAACGGGTCACAAATGTGGAAAAACAAAATGACCATCTGCCATATTACCCAAAAGATAAATTCACAAATTTCTGCCTCAGCTTTAAAGTACTACAGAATAAAGTGCATATAAAGCTTGGAACTCAGAGAAACTTAGTATCCTCCACTGTATTTAGAGAATGTATCTCTCAAGTTCTATAAAGGGACATATTGCATTATTATGGATACTTACAGATACTTACAGAGATAATAGGTCTCCCTCAGATAAGGTGCTCTGACATTGTGCTTGTAAGATGTGAAGGGATCCAAAAAGCCTCAGCTGAGATGACCTTATTGGAAGCAACAGTCCAGAATAAGGACAGTTCTTAATACTTTTTCTTGAAAAGTTCTACAGTGCCACTGAAGCTGAAAAGCTTCCTTTTTGCAAAGCCTAAATATGCTAAACTAGGCATGCTCTGGACAAATGCATCCATCACTGAAACAAATCTAATCGTGCAGTGTCTGATATCCTTTGAGGGGCTAGGGGCATTCCTGAGCATTGTACATTTGTAATGATTCATGTGCTCCTTTAAAAGTCTCAGAAAAATGGATTTTGGTCAATAGACTCAGAAATACACACAGAAAGGGAAGAACCATACGTATTGTGAATTTGTCATGACAAATGTTAACAACACAGCCCTAAGGCACCCTCCCAACTACAATTTGTATTAATCTTGAAGATCCTAAGATAGATACTAAGAAATAAGAGAAGTCTGTGCACTTAACCATGAACATTTAAGATCAAATAATCAAATAGCTGGTGAAAACAAATGAACTATTCTGGATAAGGAAAGTGGATCTTGATCAAAAAAGATGAAGAATCAGCAAAACTGGGCACACTAGATACACAGTATTACACATCTTTTCATGTTCTTTTGGGGATAAAGTCAACTATGGAATGGTGGAATACTTTTACAAAAGAACTAAGAAACTACTCCAGGGACGTTACAGGCATCCATGCAATACCTACGGACATGATGCAAACTCAGAGAGAATATGAGGAGGCACTGAAGAAAGCAGTGACAGAAAATAGCAACTTGGATCAAATAACATCGAGGACATAGTGAAAGAAATCAAATACATTAACTCTATGTTCTTTCCATGGACACAGAGATGCTGTGGAAGATTATATTCCCTGCACAGTTATTTCAAATAAAGAAGCACTGCCTGCCCTGCTGAGACAACAGACCGTTCCAGAATGAAGCTGGGAAATGTTCTGGGAACATGAAAAACTATTGGAACAAGTAAATTCAACAGCAAAGCTGGGATGCTACACACAAGCAAGTATCATTCTAACACTGAAGTCCAAAAATGGCTTAGGAACTGGGCTTTTACAATACTACAACAGTAGCTGGAACAGGAGGCAGACAGTTGTAACATAAGAAAGAAACAGATTCTCCACTGAGAAGAAATTACTTATCATTGCATATGCCTCAAGGAAATATCAACAAATATATAAAAAATATGGGTGAAAATAAAACAGGCTGCAGTCAGTTCCAGTTCTTATTTAATTTTCTTGGAAAATACTTCCAAGGTTATGCTGAGCATTACTTCAGTTGAAAAAAAAAAAAAAAATTATCTTGAAGTCATATTCCTATTTCAGTTTGTATAAAAGGGAATCAAAGAGGTCACCCCAGTCCTTTTTTGTCTTCAAATACATGATTAACTCTGCCTATAACATTCTACTGCCTATTCCATCTGTATCTTAAATCACCATGTGATCTATTATCTTTCTTGTCCTGCACTAATTTTTTACACTGTCCAAGTCTCATTTACAAAGTATTATAGACTCTTACAAAACTTCACAAGCTCTGAAAACTGAATATCTGCAAGATCCTTTGGCATCTGTGGCATCTTCAATTCCAAAGCCAAAGACCTCGTGTCCACTTAGGCTTGGACAGAATCATCTCCAGGGAATACACAGGTCCTTAAAAGAGTGTTACTGCTTTTAACTACAGCTGAGTCCAAATTTTTCTAATACTAGAATTTTGAAAAATCTCATATGGTTGGAATTTTTTGTTCCATATTTAGAATGGTCTTACTCTTCATGTTTCATTACATATTCTGTTGCCTATTCTTTGGTGTCAATAGTTTGCATAATTTATACACTATCACTGCTCAAAGGGCTTTACAGTGTATCAATGAAAACAGTTTAGACTCAAAATATTAATAGTTAGCTGTATAAGTAAAAGAAATTGGTGACAGAAGAAACTTGCAGTGATTTTTTTTTTTCTGGATTCACAAAACCAGCAAATGGGAATTTCAGGTGCCTACAAGTTTCAGATTCAAAATTATTCTACCGTTTGCTCCACTTAACTGAGACTAATTTCAAGACTCATATTAATCCCTTTTTCCACAGCCCCTCCTCTCAGAACAGTGCCAGTACACCATGAAATTTTGAAGGCAATGCTGAGTCATTAAAATAAGCAATCTATATGGACAACTAAGAAACCATTAGGTACTGGTTTAAACAGTTTAACTCCAAGCAGACATTTTTTCCCAGTGGCCACAATCCAAACAAGAATTTGAAACTGCAAGAAGCGAAGAACACTTGTCAGTAAATCTAAGACACTTGCAGAGTAATACTGTATTTCAGAAGGTTCAAATTTATTTTTTCCCTACTTACTGTAAAATTCTTATCTTTTGTAAATTTTCTGACTGAAGTTATGTTATTATTACTATTAATAGTAGTTATTAACTGGAATGCTATCAAGCCTGCCTACCTATGCAGAGACTTACCTTCATAGCTGAACATTCCTGGTATTTCACAACTGAAGGGATTTGATGTAGAGGCAGAATAAATATGAAGTGCTAAAGTATAATCTTTACAGTAACTGTTTACTAAGTGCAGTCACAGTTTAAAATGACGTAGGGTTTGATGTGGAAAATACATGCAGAAAAAAAATGCCTAGGGACTGAAAAAACCAATAGAAGCCAATGGATTTAGCTATTTTCTACACTGACAGGTTGAAAATCCTGACATAAAGAAAGATCGATGAGGGGATCTAATGAAATTTAACAAATTATAAGATTTGTCTAGGAACAAATATGGAAGGGAAGACATGACAGATGGAAGGACAAAAAAAGAGAACAGTACTTAAAGCAAAAGTCCCAGGGTGAACAAGAAATAGAGATCACACGTACACAAGTGCTCAGAAATTTAGTATTCAATATGTCGACACAGACTGAAAGAGAAAGGTCACTTCTGAACTTTGAGTATGGATATAGAGTCAGTGAAGTCTACGGAGGACTGGGAAGATGGTTCTGGAAGACGATAAGGAAAAGGGCAACCGATGCCCTTTTGTTAGGACTTCAACAGAAGATTTTTTAAGTCTACTCCTCTGAAGGAGCACAAATAACAACATTGGAGAGCTTGCTGCCATTTGTTGTTGAAAACCTGGAAAAACAACCTAAAGCTGCTTGAAAACTCCAGAGAAATAAAGGGCAAGAGAAAATGACAAAATGAACTATGCCCACTTGCATTTATTATTCAGTACTTCAGAGCTTGCTGGATAACATGCAGTTTTGTTTTAGTTATAAACAGCAAAATGTTTCATTATCCTTGTCAGATAATGAACAGGTAGGAGAACTGAATCAAATACTGCTATCTAAATGGTCAGAAGCCTCATGGATTCAAAATGTCCTGAACAAAAGAGCAGCTCCTTCTGGAAAGCCTCCTTGTGACAAGGATTATGGTGGCGTCTAGTACCATGTCCATCCGTCTCTCACGGATGGTGCAGAGGCATCCGTGAAGTAGCTGTACTGTTCTGTCTGGTGGCTGAGGAGAATTCCAAGCTAAAACTAAGTTGAACGATTATTATAACCAGTAAATTAATTTCAGGGAAAATAAATCAGGCTGCTTATCAAAATTGGGATACTTATCAAAAGACACTAACTGGAAAAAACTCAGACCAAGATGTTCTGGGCTCTGAAGGGTCCAATTTCTTTTCCAGGAGCAAAAGAAATAAAAGCAAGCAAGAAAGCATGAGAGAGAACAGCACCGTTTGGAGGCTGCTGGCTGAATAACACCCTGCGGACTAAAATCACCTTGAATGCCTGAAAGTTTGCAGTGAGGCCCTTTCTGTCCACCGTAAGTAGTGTAATTACTGCAGCTGTAATCACTGCGGGGCTTCTAATCCTGAGAACCATCTCCAGTAGCACAGACAGACTCCAGCCCTAAGTAACCATGTAGGTACACATGCGATAAGAGTAGTAGCTTACTTCTAATAACGAACTCCACACTTACATCTGTGAGAGGAAGGCTGGTTTTAGGATTACTGCCTAATTAGTACCCTACTATAGCTGACATTAATCTAACTTTTCCATTTATACTGCGTTCCTAACTTGTCTGCACATCCGACTCGTTTCTTACCACAGCATAGGCTCAGAGTTTCTGAATATAGAAAGCATAATATTACTTTAATTTATAGATGATCATTAGACAATCCTTTATTTCCAGTAACATTCCAATATACTAAGAACATCCATTTTTTAGTGTTTCTAGAAAAAGAAATTGGTCACATACTACATTTGTACTTATCACATGAATACATAGAAATGCCCCTACAAAAGAAATTCTTAATATAATGTTAATAAATATGTCTTCGGAATGGGTTTTAGCTTACATTAAACATATACTGGAGCTGCTACCCAGTGTTACTACTGGAAATTCCATTGACTTCATTGGAACACCTGTATAAGAGAGCAGACCAAAAAAACGACACAAGCAAATTCGTGGCTTGGGGATTTATTTGCAAGACAAGCAAGTTTCGTGTTTTTGAGTAAAGTAAGCAAACATTCTGTCCAGTCATCACAAGGAATGGTCAGCAATTCAAAAGTCAGAAATGGGTGAAATCTCTGTGAAATCTGAATCTGATCAAGAAACTTTTCTGAGTAAACATAGGGACAGGAGATAATATGAATATCTGAACATAAGCAAAAGATCTTAGAAAGTAATTCACTGCTTTGGTGGTAGTCTATGAAGTTATCTCTGCAGAAGATGTGCTCAGGCAGCTAGACTCCAGTGAGCATTCTGGCAGCAAAGCCCTGACACTGCAATAGCTTGAGAAAAGTAAAAGAGAAGACCCACCAGAAAAGCTTACAATGAAGGGATGCATCACTGCTGTGACAAATGGGATCCCACAGTACAAAACAAGCACTGACAACAAGCAGATTGCAAATTCTACATCCACTCGGTTGCTCCAACTTAGCTTATTTGCGTCATTTTTTTTCCATTCATACTTCGGCATTTACATGCTCATCAGATTCAGCCATATCTTCAGGGCACGTTTTAGATAATGATTGCTGCAAGGAGTATTAACAAGGTGCAAGTGCAAGCTTTGTCTGACATCCCCTAGATTGTCACTAAGTATGCATTAGAAATTCTTACTAGGAATAATTGCAAAAGCAGCAGTCAACCTCCTTTTAAAATGCTAGTGTTCATAATGCCCCTAAGAACAGTGCAGCATCTCAGTATTCTACTATTACAGAGCGTATAAAAAACGGCTTTCACAGAATACGTAATGGATCCTGTAAGGGAGAGACCCGAGTCAATGACAACTCTAAAACAAGAGCCTTTCAGACAAAACCTGACAGATCTACCCTCAATGGAAAAATGCAGGGAAAAGAAATGCGTTACCTCAGCAGGAAGGGAGAATAATGTTTATAAGGCAGTTTATAAGGGGTTTATAAGGCAGAGATTCTCAACAGTACAGTTCTTTCGACAAGAAAAAAAAAGCCCAAGAGGAGAGCTGAAAAGATAGCGGTCAGAGAGAGGCAGATTGGTAAGAGAACTTTCCAAAGGAACATGACGCATATATATGATAATGTCATATTTGGCAACAGAACCACCAGACAATCTGTACAATGAGGCTATAGCAGCAAACCCCAATTCTGCAATTTATTCTGCTGACTGAACATATTAAAGAACTGCAAGTTTCTAGAAAGCAGAAGAGGACAAGGATAGTATCAAGGACAAACTGACGTGATCTGACCAGACAACTAGTAGAAGCAAACTGTCCTTGACCTAAGTAACACAATAGCCATTTGTTAAACAACAAAAAACCCCAAAGCCTACAAAGAACAGCATTGCAGGAGTAGGTGGTCTTTTGTGTTTTCTTTATTCCCAGGGGTGTTCTTGAAGCATCAGTTCTCAGACTTAATACCTTATATACCTACTATACATGAAATTGTAAGTGGCTTGCCATGATGTACCCACTCCAGGATACGCAGATCAGGCACACAGCATACAATGACCCTGATCTGTACTCAGCTTTATTGCAAGGGTATCAGTGATCCAACAAAAATCCTGTTCTGACTCCAAAGTTATGGTAAAGACTTCTCTGCCTACCACACATTGGGGTTAAGGCTGTTAGCAGCATAGCAGCCTTCTTACTCATGGGTGTCGCAGCCAAAAAAGTGAAAGACGACAGGCACTGACCTCGGCAAGAGGTTTGCTATTGATTTCAGCAAAACCAGTATTTCGCTTTTAGAGAAGGTATTTCCAGAGATGAGGCACGCTCCTGGGGGTAGTGCTCTCCAGCGCAGAAGGGAAAAGGTTAGTTTGTAAATAGACTAATAGAATTTGATATCCACCTTTTTTGGACTAGCAAAATGACAGCCAAGAGATGAGGTTTTTATTCTCATCTCTCATTACAAGAACAGAGAGATGTTAAGTAACATCGGTACAATAGCAAAAGCATTAAAACTGTCAGAAAATGCATTTAGGCAGTGAGAATACCCTTCTTCAGTTGGAATAAGGAGAAAAAGCTATAACTTAAGGTGAAGGGTGATTCTGAAAGGATCTGTATGAACACCTACTGCACCTGGAAATTAGAGTTGATGATCAAGAAAGTTCCTTTCAATCCTCTATTCTAAGTGAGAACTGATTCAGTAACATGGAACCAGGGAAGATGGTGAGATGTAATATGGCTTAATGGAAATGTGGGGAAGAACCTAGGTTTTGTAAAGTAGGTCACAGTTATGTGAACCTGCATGTTAGGTGCAGGCTTTACAGTACTCACCTCACAGAAGCCAGGCCCCAGAATTACAGAGCCAGAGATAATTTGGAGACATACCTTTAATGTAACTTACTACTATAAGACAGAACATATTAATGCAAAATACACATAAACTGTTAATAAAAACGTGGGTTTTTTTTATTTACAGGCTATTATTTCTTCATCCAAAATGAAGTAAAAATGCAACAGAAGTAACTGATTCATTCACATCTATGCAGATTTTGATACTTCATAATATGTAAGTCCCACATTTTCAACAATATCCAGTCTCAAAATAAGTCTCTGAATGCTTTTACTCAAGAAAAAAAAATATCCTGAATGCTGAAGGAGGATAAAAAGGCATTGCAATTCTTTGTTTAACGAGTGATTTTGTGATGTTTGACTGAAGGGACAAATAGTGGCTGTTAATGAGGAAAATTCACATATAGAGGTACCTTCCCTTCAACAACTCTAACACAAAAATGTCCATACCCTAACTTTATTGGGCTAAGAATACTCTTTCACCACTGAAAATTAAATCCCTTTTGTCCCCAACAGAGAGAGAGAAGAAAGTGTTCTTAAAAATCACGTAAGACTAAGGAGTAGAAAACTGCTCATCCCTCAATCAGGAAAACAGGAACAAATCAAATGAAATCTATAGCTACTACCAGGAGATGAAAAACATCCACGATCCTTACCCAAAACACACACAAAGATAAGTATTTGCTGAAGCTTCTCTAGGGTGTGACTGGATACCAATTTTCAAGGCTGAATGCTGTACCCATACCCATTCATCACTTTGGCCGATGGCTACGGAGTTGGCCATCTTGTCTGGCTAAATAATGTAGTACTGACTGTTGCACTACAATCACACTAGGCTAACACTTGCGTGCAGGTGAAATGGCAGACTAACAAAGTTACCGACTGGCCTCACACAATACCTCTGTCGGCACAGCAACAGTTTCTCTGCTTGGTAACCTCTCCTTGAAGACCAATTAGTTTTGCTAACCTTGCATCTGCACCCCAAAACCAAAGTCAAGGTGATATGATATAAACAGACCTTATATTTCAGCATCGCATGTAAAAAATCACAAGTGCAGATCACGTAGAATGGGGTTTCTCTAGGCCTAAATGGAAAAGATTACATATACTGCCCAACTTACACAACAAAGGTAGCTAAATACTCTGTAAGAGTATGGACAGAAAAAAAAAATATAATTAACCTGAAACCATCCACAAACCTTTCCAGCTGCTTAGTATGTATTTGAACAGAGAATCCCAGTGCTTGGTCACACACAGCAGGGTTTGAAACCAGCTGCTTGTATTCCCCTTTTTGTTTTAGAGAGCAGGAGACCTTAGGAGTTAGGAGAGATCAGAGAGTCCGAGTGAAGCATTGAAGGACTTTCTTAGAACTCCAGCAATGGAAAAGATGAGGAGCCCCTCCCAAATAAGAAAACCCTGCCCTCCACCCCCACCCCGGACAACTTAATTCACCTCCCTAACTCAAGTATAGGACTCTGAGATAATCAAGAGCTGCATTTTTATGATCATCAACAAGGTAATAACTATTCTGCAAAAATCAGATCTACTTGTATGGTCTGGTACTACATTAGATCATTTATAAAAAGGAAAAGAATGAGATGAAAATCTTTTACTTCGGTGGAAAGTGTTTCTTCAAGGAAGGGGTATAAGTTTGCCTTCTCTTTATGGATAACAAATTTCATTTAGTAAAAAAAAAAAAAAAAAAAAAAAAGGCATGAAAGTTGGTACCCTTACTGGTCAGTCATTGCCAGAAAACTATTGAGGAGCTACAGAAGTCACTGTTTAAAAGCTGTAAAAGACTTACTGATTACACCTTTGATTCTGCTCTACTTGAAAAGATGAAGACGTTTGCAGCATGCTTATCATCTGAATTTAAGGGTATTGGTAAAGTTTTTTTGGTGTATTTTATCCTGACTTAAAACTAAGTAAGAAGATAATCAAACTTTTATTGTGTCACATAAGATAGGAACCTTGATTATCGCACTGAACAGTAATACTTTGTGGCTCCAAGAGGGCTAGATTTTGAAAGAACAATTCTTTAGTAGCAACATTTGTATTATTGTCCCAAGCATTGCTTAACTACACATGTGAAGTACCTGTTCATTTGGTCATTAAATAAGCAAACATTAGAACGTTAACAAGTTGTGTTTTATTATCCTGAAGAATTCTAAGTAGCACTTGTCCTCCTGGAACAGAGGTTGGTAATTGTTTCTCAGGAGTGGAAAATATGGAATTTGAGGCAGCTCACAGATGTGACTAGAAGAAAAACTGCCAACAGCAAGGGTGGCAAGGTTCTTACTGAGGTTGCAAAATTAAACTGTGATGCACAGCATTGAATTGACACCGCAACATTTTTATTGCCCTAGGAAAGCAAGCCTCACTGTACAAACAGAACGGACATTGTCAGATCAGCACTGGATATCTATTGTTGGCAGCATTTTCTGTCACTGAACTAGACTTGCTGATGATGTCTTATGCTAGAAAGACATGAAGTATCTATGTTATAACAAGACAGAAAAGCGGATAGCGTAAGAAGAAATAGAAAAAGAGATAAGAGTAGAAGCAGATCAGAAATTGCTAACGAAAAGATTAAAGATGCAAAAAAAAAAAAACTTAATGAGAAAAGTGAGAAGCCTTCACAAACTAATCTAAAAAGAGGCAGGCAAATAGTATAGCATCTCAGTACCATTGTCCGCTGGCAGCAGCAAACTGAAAAAAAGCAATGCTTCTAAAAACTTCAGAATGCAGAATCTTGCAGAGAGAATAATTAGGTGAGTTTGACAGACATATTAGTAAGAATAGAGTATTAATTATTTGAAATATTCATCTCTGCCTTTGGTCACTGGCAGCACAGTGCCATTTAAACAGGTTTCTGAAGTAAATCTTTGATTCAGTAAATTATTCAATCAAAACCAGTCTGAGGAACAGCTTTATTTAAACTGTATTTTTTGCTCAGTTCTGTTCAACAATTGGCAAAGTTCAGCATCTCCACTAGACATTTTCCCTTCTCCCAAACATCTTACCATTTTTAATACTGGAAGTTATTCATGTCTGAAATAATGTTCATTGCCACCAACATCTCAGTTTTCATCAGAACCCTGAATTTGTGCTACAACTTGATCTTCTACATGTTATCTCCCTTGAGTCAAATATTTTTCAGGCTAGCCATTTTCTCTCGGGGCACAAAAAGAAGTCCAAGGATCACCTGTGACAAAAACAATGATTCCATTAGTCTGAATTCACAACAGGAGTTTCATTTATTAGATAAAACAATCTTTAATAGAGCATTTAACATTATCATTTTAAAACTAAAAAAACAAAACATCATCAAGAACAATCATAGTCTGAAAAGGCTGATGAGATCTCCAATCTCATTATCAAAAGATAGTTCCATTCTTATATTTAAAATTTATATTTTAGAAAATGCACTGAGAGGAACGCTTTTCAATTAGGTTCTTACACTGCTCAAACCAAAGCCCAGGGGCAGTTCAAAAAGCCTACAAAATAAAATTCTTATTGATAGATCCCATCCCCCAGTTCCGCAATGGCTGTACTATTTAACAAATATTGTAGTTTTTTTAAAAAAAAAAACCATGAGTAGCTGTGTTGCTTAGTTGTTTCATAAGTGACTTCACTGGTCTTACAGATTTTGGTCAAGGATTACCCTTGAATTCATTATTCTTTTGAGCGCTCACAGAGCTGTCTGGACCTAATGCAGCTGGAGGCAGATTTAGGACATGAACATTGGGTTTTCCCCTTTTTCATTGCCATCTCATTCAGAAGAGTAGTTAACACACATACTTAAGTTTAAACGTGTGCGCAGTCCTAGTGAAGTTAACTGTATCTTGCTGCTCTGTAGGGCCCTGGGGCCTCAGTGTCAGACTTTCTCTGCCATCTTCACTAGTAACAACAAAACATTTGGGACGAGGACATGGCAAACTGGGGAAAATGTACAAAAAGCCAAGTGCATCTAGCACAGAACAGAGATGGGCGAGAAGGGTGTGAATTCAGCTTTCTGCCCTGACGTGGTAGGAGCTAGTTACCAGCTTGTCACCAGTCCCTGTCTTATCCCAACTCGTCAGGTGCTAGCAGACAGGACGGGCACAGAAGAGTGAGGGTGAGACTGCTGGGACTCTCTTCTTGTCTGATGGAGGCTCCCTTCCAACACAGGGCTCTGTTGGAGGGGCAGTCAGGGCAGCTTTGGTCCTCAGCACATAAAGCACCCAAGAAAAAGTAACCCACCAGGGCAAGAGAACAGTTTCAAAAGAAAGAGAAAGAAGAGCAAGACGTGTAACAGCACTCAAGAGAGCTTTCTTCATTGGCCTTAAGAATGGTCCGGTCTTGCAATCACTGAGCACCCAAATCACCCTGTCACCAAAGCGACAGGTGCATGTTAACTGGCATTTTAATGTAACAAGTGGTAAACTAGTCTCCAAAGTCAAAGACTTACAACTGCTCCCTCACCTTGTTCTTGATGCATTGTTTTTCTTGGGGTGGGTAACAGCAAAGGCATAAGGATACTTGCAGTCACTGTTGTGCATAATATTAGATAAATCACTTTAAATTATCTCTTCAGTTTTCTGAGATGCTCTAATCCAATGTTGAGAGTTTCAAGTAAAAACTCCGCTTGTTGCAAAGAGTACTAGTAGTTCTTTAACCCACCTTCCCTAAGACTAGTTATTTCATCTTTCCAGGGTGGAACTGTTGAATGACTTATTTCTGATATATAAATATTAACAATGGAAAATGAGACACGTTTGGATGATTTACACCAAACTTCTTTCTAAAATGAGCCATTCTCATTCTTTTTAAAATTAATTATTAAAGCAAGCACATCAAGTTCAAGCTGCACAAATGTGCTATCAAGATATGGGCATTAAAATCCTTATGCCTTGATTGTTTCCCTTGAGCTTTATTTCAAAGTCAAAAGATCACAGACATCATAAACCAAATTCAGTCTTTGTGTAGGCCAGCATTAAATTGCAGCTGTTCCCATCAGGACTGAATTGGTGGCAGGCACCTGTTAGATTACAAAGTCACCATAAAAAAAAAAAAAAAAAAAGAAAAAACAGACCAGAACTAAGAAACTTATTACAAGTCAAGTATATTAAATAAAAGAGGATCCTACCAGTTGCATCATCAGCTTCTGTGTCTAGAAGAGCATCTACTGAAGCCATGCTCGTGACTATGAAGGAGTCTGTAGTATCAGACACTCCTCGCTTGCTGAGACAAACTTCTTTGAGATACTGACTTCTCTGCTTTGATCAGTGTCTTTTACTAACCTTCTGGCTGCCAGGAAGGTCACACCACTTGTTGAGAAGGTTTTTCTAGGCTTTCCTACTATTCCCCAATGCACTTTTTTTAATCAAAAGTCCACAGGTTCAATTTGTAGTTATCTTCCAAAAATATTTATATAATAGAGAGTGGGACAGAGATGCAAGATGTTTTCCCCCACCAAATCCACCTTTTTGGTAAAGTGCTCACTCAATACGCCTTATTCCTGTTAGTCCTCTCTTGCAAAGGAGGAAAAAAGTCTTCAGTGAGATACTTTTTCTTCAGGAGGTATCTTCTGTTCCTCCCTGACCTTTTTCCGGTGGAATTTTCATCCTGTGTCCTTTTTCCTCAATAAATGTGCCAGCAAGAGACTTATTAATATAGGTTGTTGTAAAATAAGTTTCTTTCTTATTACACCTCCATAAAAAGTTGTAACTGTCATTATAATTAGCAAGTTACAAATTCATTGTATGTATAAATCAGGTGTATAATCTGAATTACAGTAAACAAGGCTTAGGAAACTCTTACTTCTTCATACTCACAAATATTAGGCCAGGGTTTTCTAAATACTTATGCCTTGTCATAAATTTACTCACCTGAGTAACCCCTTCTTCATTCAATGACACGTTTAATAGTGGTGCTCACATAAGTAAAGTTATGCCCAGGCATAGGTTTTTGCAGGATTATTCAAAAACACTTTGCACACCTTTTTGACACTTATTGTGTTCTTTCCAAAATTTCCCTTTAACCATGTACTAAAAAAAAGAAATATATTTACTCTGAAGAAAAAATACGTTAAAAGTTTAAAAACTTGTTACTATATGTTTTTCCTAAATCAGACTACAAACTATTTCCTATCTTGTACCATGTATCTACTTGTTTTAATTAATCCTTAATTTCAGAGGGTAAGACAGTATGTAGTTCGTGTTCCAGTCTAAAATAATTTCTGTTCAGAAGAATGCTCTATTCTCCTAGCTGTAGGAGTAACTGTTGCCGGTTTACTGCAGTTTTTAACAGCCGCTATGACAGAAAAGGCAAGAACGAGAAATGCAGTAAGAGTGAGCAAGCGAGCACGTGTGGGAATTCAAGAGGGATTACGTAGACAATATGCACATGCATAAAGCCCAACGATTCAGCTCTGTTTCCAGAAAACAAGCACCACATTTATTTCAGACTTATTACCAGACATGTCTGTATTGCAAACTCCCCACAGAAGTGCTGAAGTATATATTTTGCAATTAAGGGGGAGGAGAAAATCACCCTTTTCCCTGGAGTAACCCCAGCAATAGGCCTATCTCAACCTTCTCTCCCTCCATCTGAGCATCTCCCAGGAAACAAGGGTAGTCAAGTGCCGACTTGGACATCTGGAGTCCAGTGCTCCTCTCAAATATATCGTATTGCAGTGTGTAACGCTGACAGCTTCAGTGAATGAAATGTCTGTCAATGAAAGCAAGGAGAGTATATAGCTTTTAGAATTTAAATCAGTGGCAACCAAATATAGCTTTTAGAATTTACATCAGTGGCAACTGTAGGGAGAAAAAAAAATAATCTTTCAGTCTTCATTTTGATCCTGTGTGTTGGCATTCCACTATGGCTGAATAAACCTGGAACGTACAACCCATTTGAATTACATGACTTAACCTTCAAAAGTTAAGCATGCCACTGTTTGCCAGAGTCCAACATTAGCCACCTTGATTAGACTAGCTTATAGCAAAGCCCGGGCTCAAGTTCCCCCTCAGATGAATTTTAAACAACTAGCTAATGAACTTGGTGTGAGTTATAATAAAGAACCTGAGAGCCAGTTGTGGGAAAAAAAAAAAAATAAAAGCAGCATCTCAGTCGTCATGGAGTGAAATTCTGCTTTCATTAACAATGCAGCTCTCTTCACAAGCTCCCTTTTTTTTTTTTCAATGAAAGATGCATAGGGTTCTGAGTGCACAGATTTGGTACACGTGCGCAGCAGCTGGTTTGACATGATAAAGCAGAATGAATCTGAAGAAGTTCCTGCCTGTCTGACCAATAATCCATGAACTAAGAGGGATTTACTCAATAGACCATCACAGAATCTATCCTGTCAAAATTAGAGATTTATTTTTTTAAGAATGTGCCTAAATCTGTTTTCTGTCAGATGTTTCCCATTCCCCAAAGACCTAGATAGCAAGTAAGAAATGAACAAAGACAATGAAATGACTGCCTTGGATTGGTTGTGGGATTTCTTTTCTGAACCCTGCAAAGTCTGTAACTTAATGTTTGCTTGATTTGAAGCTCCAACCATAGTATTTATAACTGGAGACATTTCTGTAACTCAAAGAAAATCAATCAGAAGAACAGCATCCAGCCTGCACGGACACACACTGGCTGCCACAGCAGCATTCCCTACTTCCAGGTCTAAATTTCATTCTTAAATAAGGCTTACTTGCCTTTTTTTTTTTTTTTTTTGGCCAGGTGGGAACTGTCGAGAGCTAAAAATAGCACCACGATCCGGTGGCGGGCGCTAAAAATACCCTTAACCCGCTCCATTACCGACTCGGTACCAAAGATGAAACCCTTGGCATCTCTCGCAGCCTGGAACCGCCGGCGGGGGAGGGATGAAGGCAAAGCGCGCCCATCCCTGGAGTTCCGCACCCGGGCAAAGTTTTACCGAGAGACGAAGAGGTCACGGCGGGCCAACCCCTCGGGTCCCGTCTCCCCCCTTCCCCGCCGTCCCTTACCCGCGTTACGCAGCTTCTTATTTCGGTAAACGGAGAGGATGACCAGGAGGTTGCCCAGCAGGTCCACCACGATGGTGAAGATGAGGATGGCGGCCAAAGTGGAGGTCACCCAGGGCGGGCGGCGCGGGGTGCCCTCGGCCGGCGGGTCCCGCGGGAGGACGGTGCTGTTCAGATCGCTCCCGTTCACTCTCATCCTGCCGGTGGGCAGAGCCGGGGCGGGAGCGGGGGGGTGCGTGTCCCGGCCACCCTCCGCCGCGGGGCTGCCCGCCTTAGGGCGGAGCGTGGCCGGCGGGAGCGGGCGCTCCTCCCATAGCCACCGCCGCGGCTGGGAAGTTTCCCCGAAGTGTGCATGTGTGGCGGCGGGACACTTTTATAGCTTCCCCCCGCCCCGCTCCGCCCGCCGCCACCGCCGCCGCCAGGTGACACCGGGCCGCCCCCGCGCCGGCACGTGCGCGGCCGGGGCTTCCAGCTGCCGCCCCGGCGGCGGCACAGCCCCACAGCGCCCCCCCGCGGCGGCTCCGCTCACACCCGCGCCCGCCTTCCCCCCATTCATACCGCCCGGCTCTCCCCATTCATACCGCCCGGCTACACCCCATTCATCCCGCCCTGGCTTCCCCCCATTCATCCCGCCCGGCCCCTCCATTCAAGCGGCGGAGGCGGGAGGGGGATCGATGGGGTTTGCTGTTTGCGGGCTATCTTTAGCTCGCCGCCTCTTAATGAGGCGGGCGCTGGGCTCCCTTCCCCTCCTCCCCCGGTCTTTATTTAACATCGCACTCGCACGGTAACGTGAGCGCGGCGAGAAACCCCCGCATTGTGGGGGGGGTCGGTGCTGCTATAAAAAGCTCCTGGCCGCGGGCGGGGGCGGCTGAGGACCCGCGTCCTGGGAGCACCACGTGCCGCCGCTGCATGCGGGTGGCGGCGGGGGGGGGACACACAGTCCCCCAGTCCCCTCCGCCCCTTCTTCCCTCCCCCCGCAGCTACGAGCCCGGTGGGGTCTGGCTCTGCCGCTCCCTGACAGCAGCGCGGGGGGAACAGGGAGCCATTGCCCAGCCGTGAGGAGGGGCGGGTTGAGGGCATGGGGTACTCCCTCATGCCCCTGAACGGCTGCAATAACGGCACCGAATCTTCTAGCCGGCGCGGTGTAAAGCTGTTTAAAACAGCTGGGCAAAACGGACATAGGAATTGCTCTCCCGCTCAGGGTAACGGGCTGCCGGCGTGGATGGTAATTCCCGCCGTGCCCCACTAAACGCAGGGCTGTGACCCGCGCACCGCCATCCCGCCCGAAAACACCTCTCGGGGTACTGCGGCTTGGGGGTCCCCGACACTTCGCGGGGGGAGAAGGCAGGGGGGAGCCTGCAGTGGGAGCGCGGGGCTCCCCCCGGGGCGGCGCAGCCTCTGCGCGGAGCTGGAGAGGCTCCTGCTGCCGCCGCCGCCAAGACAGGGTTTACGCCACCGCAACCGGGTTATACTGTTCTCCTTGTAACGGCAGCCCGCGGTGATGAGTAATTAAAGCCGTCGTTATGAGCGGTTCAACACCGTTATGACCAACGGTGGCTGTAAAGGCCGTGGGTGTCGGGGAAACCCCGAGCTCCCGGTGCATCCAGGGTTTCCTCGCACCACCGCGGCCCCGGAGCGCGGAGCACAGCGGCTCAGCCACCCGCTGGTGCTTGAGAGCATTTTTGTGGCCGTGGGCAGAGGGAGGGGGGCGGTGAGCACACCCTGTCCCGCCCCCCGCGTCGGTCCCCCGCCCCTTGCAAGTGATCTTGCAGAGAGAGAAAAACGAGCGTGTGTGTCCTTGTAGGCGCGTAACAAATCGGTTATCGAGCTGTGGGAGAAGATTAAAATTAGGGGGGAGGCAGTATCAGGGGGCCACCAGATCAAGGGCAGGCTCACACGGAGACAGGCAGAACTGCCTGGCCCTCAATAGACCTCTTCAGGTGTTTCACTGGGCAGGGTGGGGATGCCCAGAGAGAGCTGTGAAGTTTCACAAGGTCAGGTATTTTTAACCAGAAGGGAGAGTGGCGATGAGGATTAGCCCAGAATTTTGTTTCAAAGAAAGGGAATCTGGCCCATGAGGGGACTGCTGTCGTTTGTCTCATTGCTGGGATGTTCAGCTGCATGTTTGCAATTTAGACCCACAGGGGGGTAGAGACATCACTCACTCCCACTTTAGTCTTGTGGCAAGAGTGTACACTGGGCACAAAGGCTGCTTGTGGTGGTGAGAGCAATGCTTAGGGAAGGGAATGCTTCCTGAAAAGGGAACTGGAGAGGTCCTGTCAGAAAACCCTATTAGACCTAAGGGTGACCCAAGCACCATCAAGGGCCAAGATGCATTGAGAAGCCTTATGCTATTGCTCCATGTGCTGACTTTGCTTGCTAGAGAGTGGGAGCTGAGCATCGGTACATGGGTCAGGCTCCAGCCAGGACTACCTTCCCATTCCCCCCGGGCTGTCCTTCTCTCACCTTAATGGAGACATTTCATCCTCTTTAATGTTTTACAGGTGTTTACTCACATTTTGGAGAATTAGAGACTTTAAGATGCCACCCAAATAGGCAGGCTGTGAAAACTGCAGAGGAGCAGCTCTGACAAGATCAGGGTAATTCACGCTGATCAGCATTCAGAGTCAGTCAGAAAGTCTTAGAGGCAGCTTGTCTGGTACTGTCTGTTACATCCTCTGGGACTGGTCTCTCTTTCCTCGCATTTTTTACACTTTTTCTCTACATACGTATTTTTAAAGTGTAAGTAAGTGAAGTTAAATTATGCTTTACATGAAAGCAGCATAGAAGTGATCAAGGCATGAGAATGAGCAATTCATTAGTGCCAGGTGACTAGGCCCTATTATAATCGTTTAAATCAGGATTGACTTCACTGTAATCAGCAAAGTTAGCAGAGATCCAAATCAGCTTTTGGTGAATTTACTTTATTACATGAAGAAGCACAGAACTTGGTTGGGCTTCCTTAGAAGAGCACTTTTTTATCTTTGCTTGAGTTACCTTGTGGGTGTGCCTGTTGCCAGTCCTGTCTCTGGCCCTGTTTCCTGGCTGACCTTGGACTGATGATGTAGTCTTGATTTTGGTCCTACCTCCTGTTGACCTTTCCTGGGCTCTCTGGATGGGTGCTGATCCTGATTCATCTCTTTTCCCTGTCTGGGGCTGCGGCTTGAAACTGTTGTCAGCATCTGGCCCTGCCTGCTATTGTTACATCCTGTGAGACTGCTCTGGTTGGTGAGGGCACTGCCTGTGCCGTGATTTCCCTTTGCTCCTGGATCACCTACCCTGTGGAGAAGGCCTTACCGTGACACAGCAAGGGACACCAGATGAGTGGGAGGAGGTAATGCATCCACACCGTCCATCTGAAAAGACAGGTGGGAATGTAGAAAGCATGAGGAGAAACCAGCAATTCAGCTGGTTCCCTGCGTAAGAGAATGGAGGCTGCCTGGCAGGCGGGACTGGAATATGTGATGGAATATGTAAGAGGACCAAGTACTGAGAGGGTGCTGGTATGGGTGCCTGGCAGAGAATGGAGTGGGAGTGCAAAAGGCTTCATCTGAAGAAGTCTTCACCAGGGTGTTGCATGTTTTTCTTCCATCAGAGGGAATAGCTGGGGAGGCTGATGACAGCATAACTGGGAAGGGGCTGACTTGGACACAAATCCAGGAGGAAGCCCTTGGAGAGCTGTACTAGGACAAGAAAGAAGGTAAGTGGTGGTGCCTGTGGCAGTGAAGCAGCAGCAGCTTCTGATATATTTCATGTTCTGATGCCTTTGTCTTCTGCAGAGAAGCCCAGGAGCTGCATGAAATAAATCACTGCAGATTCTGTTCCACTCAATCCCAACAGGCATTTCAGTAGTGAAATGTAGAAACTATCTTAGAGTTGAGAGCGAAAGGGATGAGGTAAGCGAAGTGCCGGTGTGTTTCTATGGCAGGCAGCAGTGTGGAGAGTAGGAGCAGCTGCTCATTTGAATGATCAGCATTAAATTACATGGGTGCGGATTCTGTCTGGTGATGTTCTTTATAGTAAAGCTTATTATTTTGAGACCTTCAGAGTTCCCCCGCTATCCTGAAGAACAGTTATGATCTTGGCGGTTCTTGGGCACTCTAGGAGAAAAAGAAACTCATAGCTCCTTTTCACTGTGATGCTCTGAGCCATTTTCACCGTTACATTTGCCAGCCTCTTGGGCTGCTCTCCCAGGGTGATGACACAGTCCTTTAGTTCTTCCCACAAACTTGCCTTGAGAGCTGCTGTTCAGTACACAGCTCTTGCTGATACACCTATGGGTAAACAATTCCACTTCCTCAACAGTAAAACTGGTGTGGCAATAAGTATGTTGCATCTCATCCCGTGGTGGAAGGTATCATAGAATCATAGGATACCAGGTTGGAAGGGACCTCAAGGATCACCTGGTCCAACCTTTCTTGGCAAAGGCACGGTCTAGACAAGATGGCCCAGCACCCTGTCCAGCTGCATCTTGAAAGTGTCCAGTGTTGGGGAATCCACCACTTCTCTGTGGAGATTATTCCAATGGCTGATTGTTCTCATTGTGAAAAATTTTCCTTTTGTGTCCAATCGGAATCTCGCCAGAAGTACCTTGTACCCATTACCCCTCGTCTTTTCCATGTGACTCCTTGTAAAAAGGGAGTCTCCATCTTCTTTGTAGCCACCCTTGAAATATTGGAACATGGTGATAAGGTCTCCCCTGAGCCTTCTTTTCTCAAGGCTGAACAAACCCAGTTCTCTCAGGCCTTTCCTCACACAGCAGGCTGCTCAGCCCTTAGGTCATCTTGGAGATGCTCCTCTGGACCCTCTCCAGCCTCTCCACGTCTTTCCTGTATAGCGGGGACCAAAATTGAACACAGGATTCCAGGTGTGGCCTGACCAGCGCTGAGTAGAGTGGGATAATGACTTCTTTGTCTCTGCTGGTGAAGCCCTTGTCGATGCCACCCAGCATCCTGTTGGCTTTCTTTGCCGCAGCAGCACACTGTTCACTCGTATTGAGCTTGTTGTCCACCAGGACCCCCAGGTCCCTTTCCACAGAGCTGCTCCCCAGCCGGGTAGATCCCAGCCTGTGCTGCGCTCCTGGATTATGTTTTCCCAGGTGCAAGACCTGACACTTGTCCTTGTGGAACTTCATGAAGTTCTTGTTAGCCCACTCTTACAGCCTCTCCAGGTCTTCCTGCAGGGTGGCTCTCCAAGTGTCCACTTCCCCACTCGGTTTGGTGTCATCAGCAAACTTCATCAGGGTACACGTGATCCCATCATCCATATCACTTATGAAGATATTAAACAGCGTTGGCCCAGTATCTATCCCTGGGGGACCCCACGTGTGACAGGTTGTCAGTTTGGAAAGGAGCTATTGACCACCCCCCTCTGGGTGCAGCCTGTCAGCCAGTTCCCCACCCACCGCACAGACCACTTGTCGAGACCATAATGCATCAGTTTCTATAGGAGGAGGCTATGGGGAACTGTGTCGAAAGCCTTAGAGAAATCCAGGTAGACAATGTCCACCACTCGCCCCTCATCAATTGAGGAAGTTACTTTGTCATAGAAGGCAATCAGGTTTGTCAAGCACAATTTGGCCTTGGTGAATCCCTGCTGGCTTTTCGCAATCATGTGCTTCGTTTGACTTTTGGTAGCTCCGAGGAGGATTCGTTCCACAACTTTCCCAGGGACTGAAGTAAGACTGATGGGCCCATAATTTCCTGGATCCCCCTTCTTGTAGATGGGGGTGACATTAGCCTTCGTCCAGTCTTCTGGGATGTCCCCTGATCTCCACAACTTCTCAAAGATTATGGAGAGCGACCTCGCAATGATGTCAGCCAGCTCTCTTACCACCCTTGGGTGGATTGCATCAGAGCCCATCGATTTCTAGGGGTCAAGCTCCTGTAATAGTTGGCATACCAGCTCTTCCTTCACTGACGGTGGATCTGTGTTTGCATCAACCTGGATTGCTGTGCCCAAGGCCTGGGGCCCAACAGTGCTGGTGAAGACAGAGGTGAAGAAAGTGTTGAGAACCTCTGTCTTTCAGTGTTGTTGGTGACTAATTCACCTCTCTTGTTTAACAGTGGACCAGTATTTTCATTCTGGTTTTGCTTGTTGTTTACGTACCTGAAGAACCCTTTCTTGTAGTTTTTGACACCTCTGGCCAGTTTCAATTCGAGCTGAGTTTCTGCTTTTCTAACTGCATCTCTCCACACCCTGGCAATGCCCTTGTAGTTCTCAACAGGTATTCATCTGCTTTTCCATCTCTGGTGCACTTCTCTTTTGGTGAGCAGACTCAGAAGCTGGCAGTTAAGCCAGGGGATCTCTTGCTCCTTTTTCTTCCCTTACCTTTAAAGGGGATGAACTGGTTTTGTGCTTCCAGGAGAACATTCTTGAAAAACTCCCAGCACTCACTATCTCCTTTATCCTCCATGGAAGCTTCCCACAGAATCCCTCCCAACGGAGCTCTGTGTGAGCTGAAGTTTGCTCTTCTAAAATCTAAAACTTTTGTCTTCGTACTAAACTTCAGCGTGCTCAGCAGGATCCCAAACTCCACAGTATTGTGATCACTGCAGCCAAAGCTACAACTAACCAAGATATTACGAAGCAGGTTTTCTTGATTTGTGAGCAGTGCCTCATTCCTGGTTGGCACATCTAACATTTCCATGAGAAAGCAGATACCTTCTCTTCATTACATCAGACCATTGGTTGTGATGCTGCGCTACAAATGAACTTGGCTGTTGTTCCTTCCGTCTTTTAGAGGGGTGATTTTGAGTGCTGAAATTTCACCACGTTTTATTTTGTGATCTGCAGTTCTCTTTCCCTGCTGCATCAGCGTGACAAGTCTTTTATTTCAGTGCTTTTTTCTCACTTACAATTTGTGGCATCTTCTACCTACACGTTGTAAGTCCTAAAATAACTGTGTAAATTGCATCCTGTCTATGAGGACTGGTTTTGGGTAGATGATATAAGAGGTTGATGGGAAATGTGACAGCTCTTTAGTATTTTGTTCAACGCTGCCTTAGTGCACACTTTTTGCTTTCAGATCGAGCTGTTACAACAGTTCTTGTGCAGCAGGGACTGTGTCTGCTTCTGGCTTTGGGGTTTCTAAGGTGAGATGCCATTCACCGCATGGCTAGGGCAGGGATAAATGCTCTGCAGAAATGGAACTATGTACCAGGACTCTTCTCTACGTAAATATTCCCTTCTCCTGCAAGATGAAATGGCCTCCAAAGGAAGCAATGGTAGCTTCTCACTTTAGAATAGTATATTATCTAATTTTTAAAGCATTCTCCAGGTTGATTTGAAAATTATCTTTGAAACGTTACAAGCAGAAAGAGAATGAATCTTGGCTCAGCTGTGTTTTAGGGTAGGATTCTGCAATGCTGCATATTATAGGTGACTCTTTTAAGCATGCTACCTATTAATTTTGATTGTAAAGATTAATTTAGAGCTAACTTTGAACTTGGGGGGATGAGGTGGAAAAGGTTCAGGGCTATAAATCCTAATTAGAAACTGATACTTTTTGCGGTCTGTAGTCTGACACCAAAGTTGCTGAGATAAGTGATTTAATACTCTGCTTTGTCATCAGTGTCTCCAGCACTGTATTAAATCAGTATTTCCAGTTGATTCTTCAGGATATTTGTCCCTAACAACTGCTTTTGAGAGCCGATTGATGTAGATCATTCCAAAACGTTAGCAGCCCAGCGAGTGGCAAAGCTGCTAGACGGGGCACTCTGTATCACTGCATACTTTTGCGCTGAGGGAACAAGACTGTTTTATTATTTGTGACCGCCTTCTACTTACTTCAAGTCTGCATTTAAAAATGTTAAGAACGGGGATTTCCATGGTGCTAGCATTTATTTATGGTGTCATGACGACGCGTCACTCTGCTGCCCTGCCTTCTGGGCACAGTTCCAGACACTGCCTGGTACATACCACTTACTTGCATTAACTGTAGAAATGGAAATACTCCTGCGAAAAAATTCAAGTTCTGCCAAAAGGCGGAACATACCTGCTCATCTGGATTGTCAGCTGGTATTCTTTTCTTGCAAGGCGGTTGCCCGTTTATATGTTCTGTTATAGCGCTTTGTTATTTAGCAAGCTCTGAAGTTCGTGCTGTTTCCAATTCACCCATTTCTCCAGTGTTCTCACTGTGCTGACCAAATGCAGGCTGTCTGCTTAACACTTACATTTGGTTTTTTCCATACAGGAGTCATATTTTGTATGACAATGAGGGAAATAGCATATTCTTTTCACAGAGCATGCAAAATAGCTTAAAATAGAAATAAAATTCTCTTTCTGGTTGTATATTGTTTATAGTTCCCTTGAATATTCTGCTGTCTTGTGTTTATTTTTTTCCTTGTTGGCAGCAATTTTAACACTTTTCAATATTCCCTTGTATTTTCTTCTATGACAGTTTTCTCAGTCTGAATGAATGTTTTCTTTGGCGTTCCTTTTGTTCAAATATGGGGAAGAGAGAAGGCATGTTTTGAATTGAAATCACTGAACTAGAAAGGGACTACAAAAAGAATTGACTGCAGTAAAGCTTCATGTATTAAAATCCAGCCAATACGGCTCTTACCAAGTGTAGAAAAGCAGAAAAATACCTACAAGCTCAAAGAATGCGTAAAGAAAGTTAACATGGAAACAGTTGGAATTAGTGGGAAGAATTGAGATTGATAGTCTTTGGCATGAAGCTAAAAGAGAATGAGCCAGGGATGGGGTAGGGTAGGGTGCTGAAGGGAATCATAGAACGGTTGAAGTTAGAAGGGACTTTAAAGATCGCCTAGTTCCAACCCCCTGCCCTGGGCAGGGACACCTCCCACCAGACCAGGTTCCTCCAAGCCCCATCCAGCCTGGCCTTGGACACCTCCAGGGATGGGGCAGCCACAGCTTCTCTGGGCAACCTGGGCCAGTGTCCCACCACCCTCACAGCAAAGAATTTCTTCCTAATATCTCATCTAAATCTCCCCGCTTTCAGTTTAAAACCATTACCCCTTGTCCTAGCTCTCCCCTCCCTGATCCAGAGTCCCTCCCCAGCTTTCCTGCAGGCCCCTTAAGGTACCGGAAGGCCGCAATAAGATCTCCCCAGAGCCTTCTCTTCTCCAGGCTGAACAGCCCCAACTCTCTCAGCCTGTCTTCATAGGAGAGGGGCTCCAGCCCTCTGATCATCTTTGTGGCCCTCCGCTGGACCTGATCCAACAGTTCCGTGTCCTTCTTATGTTGGGGGCCCCAGAGCTGGAGGCAGTACTCCAGGTGGGGTCTCCCCAGAGTGGAGCAGAGGGGCAGAATCACCTGCCTTGACCTGCTGGCCATGCTGCTTTTGGATGTGGTTGTCCTTCTGGTCTGCAAGCACCCATTTACGACTCAGATCCAGCTTTTCATCTGGCAACACTCCCAAGTCCTCCTCAGGGCTGCTCTCAGTCCATTCTCTGCCCAGCCTGTATTTGTGCTTGGGATTACCCTGACCTACATGCAGGACCTTGCACTTGGCCTTGTTGAACTTCATGAGGTTTGCATGGGCCCACCTTTCAAGTTTGTCCAGGTCCCTCTGGATGGCAAATGGTTACAGTGGAACGGAAAAGCTTGAAACGCTTACAATGGAAAAAACATATGATTGTTGTGTGTAGTCAATATTTTAGTTTTAGGTTGTTAATACTCTACTGAAATCAGTGGAATATAACTTGTCTTAACTGATGAAACAATTCCATGATGTAATGCCATGGAGCTCCTGGCAATGGGCCCTTTAAGAAATGTGGAAACACATGCAATTAGTATTGATGGAAAAACGCTAAGACTTAATCTGATTTGACGTCACCAGAGGCCATACTAAGTATTGAGTGTTTTGATAATATAGAACCTCACAAAAAAAGGAATCAGTAACACAGCTGCTTTTAAAGTTTATTCAGCGAATATGGGCTGAGCCAATTTCTTCGTTTAGAGTATTATCAGTAAAGGAAGGAAGAAATCTTTAAACAGTCGTCTTTGTCAGCAGTGTTTCCAAAAGCCTTTACAGTCTTGAGTCTACAGACAACAACTTCTTGGTTTGGGTTTTTTTTGTTTGTTTGTGTTTGCCCCCTGCTCCTCCAATAAACCCAGAATGGGCTCAGATATAGTTTGTAGGTGAGAATAAGGCTCATGACATTGATTTACCTTTCTGCCTTCACCTGTGTAAATAACAAAACATCCACTAAATCATCCAGGCGGTAGGCCACTGTGAGCAGTTTCTAAGGACAGAATGTGTATGACGAAATGGCAGACGGAAAGGCCAAATAAGTAATTTTGTTTGAGCTGGCAATTGTGGGCTGCTGAATGTTTGCTCGGCTCCTCTTTATATTAACTTTTCTCACGTTTTTCTTTGAACAGCTTATTTCACACTTTATCTAATTTATTTCCTACGCTTTCTGTTTCACTAATGAACAAAAAATGGATTTAGTGATAATTTTTGCTGTAACCTGTTATTTCCCTCCTCAGTATGATGCCCCAGACTTCATCCTTATTAGTGTTAGTAACTCCTCAGGTGGTTAAGAGCCATGTGCCAACAGAAAGCCTAGCCACAAAATAAACCACAACGTCAGCAAAGGTGACTCAATCTTCTCAGGGATCTCAAAGTCAAGAAACGCGACCTTTTCCTCAAATGACTAAACAAGTAACACATCAGTGGTCCTTTAGAAAGGACTGAACGTATTTAATATTGCTCAATAATCAAAACCCACTTTTCTCTTTCAAGTGAATACGGTGTTCTTCAAAAAGACAGGTAACAGCTCTGAGAAATGTTTCCTATATGTGGGAAAGATGCAATACACCAGGGGACAGACGCCCATGCTGTCTCTGGTACTGTTGTACCTGGGTGTATATTTCAGAGGCAATGATGTGCGAGAGGGCAGTTTGGCCTTCGCAGCAAGAGCTTGACATCTTTTCTCAAACTGCCAATCAGGATAGCCAGCTTGATGATGGCTGCATTGAGGTACTTAATATTATTCTGGCTGTGTAAGAAGAGACTGTCTCAATTCCTGTGGACGTTCCGGAAAAAAGCTGGAGTGGTGATGGGAAGCCATAAGAACTTGCTGAGGTCGGTGGTCAGCACTACATCGCTCGGTCGCACTCGGCCCAGCTTGCTCCAGGTAACATGAGCTGTCTCTTGTGATTCCTCACGTGTCTTATTTAGGGCTAATTGCATTCATTTGATCTGCTGGTTTATGCATCCTCATGGCAAGGTATGGGTGTGTGCTTATCTAACAGGTAACATCTTGCAGCTTTATTTAGTATTTATATTATCTCCCTCCACACATCCCCGTCCTCATGCTGAGAAATCCTGTTTGTTTGCCCAGCTTTGCCCCAATCCTCATGCTTAGCCACACAAGCTCCCTTCAGTTTTGAACCGGTCTCACCCTGCAATGCAATTTCTGCACTTGGCAGTTTTTCATTTCACTTAAATCCCCAGGCTGGGACGATAAGACAGAGGGATTTATTAACTTGTGATCTCTACCTCTTCAGAGGATGTTGTTTCATGGTAATTACTCCCCTCTTCCAACAAACAGCCTCCAACTTCTGTACAGAAAAGATGAAGAAAAATGAGAAGATCGTAAACCAGAAAAGAATAAATCTGTTGATTAATCAATCAATAAACACCACTCGCAGTACACGTAGTCACAAGGAGATACCATTTGAATGTATTGGCTTCTTAGAAACTTGACATCATTAATCCATGATTAATCCTTGAAAAAATATTTCTGGTTTCAGTGAAACTGTTTTGCATTCTAAAACAAAAAGACCAAAAAAGTGACAATATGCAAATCAAAACGGCCTGCAAAGACAGTATACATGGTAATGAAACACTGCCAAAAGCATTCTGAAAATCTTTCCCCCTGGAGAATTTTGGTAGTTACCATAAAGTTTATCTGTTCCCACTAGTTTATAAAAAAAAATACCCAGTTAGTCTCTAATCACGAAAATGCTAAAGACTATTCACAATATTATAATTACTAATATGCACAAGGCTTCCAGGCTAAGCTCTTGTAAGCTGTTATATTTAACATAAGAATTTACAATAATTGTAACTCTTCCTGTGATACAATACTTAATAATCTGATGTGGTGGAACGGTTCTTTTTACAGCTGTAAAATTATTTCAGAGCTCCTGAAAATATTTATGAACAGTAGTTCCTTCACCCTCTGTGAAAAACCTCAAGCCAAAGTTATAAATAAAAGCTAAGGAATTACTTAAAATCAGGGGATACACATAAACAAACTGTTAATGGGTATTTTCTTAATCATTTTTGGCTTTCAAAGCACATATTAAACCTTTTCTTTGTTTCAGCGAGATATGAGTTTTCCTTGTATATAGCAGTTGCACCCCACTCACGCAGCTTCTTTGTTGCATTCTATTATGACACAGAAGAGGAAACATTTAGATTAAAATTTCACATAATCCCTGGGCAATTTACTTTCGAAGCTACTTCTTCTTTTGTCTCTCTGTCAAGTGCTCAGGATATGTGAATTTGGGCTTTGAAACTCAGGTTCTGGAGTTTGCAATACTGTACTCTTGTTACCGGCCTCATTACGCTTGCCTTGCTCTAACATACTTTTAAGTACAAACTGTTGGGATTTGATTAACTTTAAGGCAATCTTCATTTTCTTTGCAATGCTGTTCCATTTTTGTAGGTTTTCACTTCATATTCTCTCACATTTGGAAAGATACCTTTTTCTTTCTAGATCTGTAGCAAGAGAGAGATAATTATCTTGGAATTTATTATAACCAGAAAAAAAGGAGGTGACAAACCCAGAAAGAAATTCTTTCTATCTCTGATACACTCTGTTACACTGGAGGCACCGCAAGAGAATGCTTACTGAACTGAGTGACGCAGAAATAATTCTGTTTTCTTGAAGTATTTAGTGCCCAAAGGATCAAGTTTTGCACTGATTTGCTTTTTATATTGCTAGTGATTTTTGTTTTAATTTTATTTTTTAGATTAAATGGTGTGCAAAACAGCAAATCTGGGTTTTCTTCTAAATTCCAAAGTTCCAGACCCAGGTTGATTGTGTTCCTGTAGAAGCCACTGAGTTCAGAGAAGCAGGTCATCAGAAAAATTGTTAATCGATGACATGCTACACAGTGTGCCACAAATAGTGGCGAGCAAACGATCTTATCTGCCTATGTAACATGAAAGTTACAGAGCTTTATCACTTGCATTAGCTGAGGAGACAGGAACAGCGGAAAGTTGAAGTCATTAGGAATGGCAATAGGGAAATTCTAGGAACAATTAAACCCAAGTCGAGCAATTAATGCCCATTCGATTAATTGTAGTTTGATTGATTTGGTTAACTTGTAGTAAGCCTATTTTCTGTGGCAGCACTTCTGCTTTTTTTTATTTAATTAAGCTTTGCTAATTTTTGCTTATTTAGGATCCTATTATATGCAATTGTTTTCGTTTTTTACCAATAACAATTATTACAAATGAGCATTAAAATTACTTTTCAATTAATGCTTTCAATTAAAATAGCCTTAGCTTCTTGGCGGGGGGGGAAGGAATCTTGGTTTGTTGCCATTGTAAGAAAGAATGGCAACGGGCAAAATGCAAAATGGATAACGCGCAACGGGCATGTTAATTATGCAGCATCACAGTAGATTCTGGCTGCGCGCTATGTCATTGAGGAAAATAAACAGGCTTCTTAGGGGAAGGACTGAGAAATAAAATTAGTTCAACGTACAGATATACACTTAGTAGTGTCTAAGTATAAGAAGAAAAGCCATGCTACAGTTAGAATTTAAAAAAAAAAAAAAAAAGGTAATAACAGAAGCAAAAGGACAGGATAAATAGAGAACACTTTGCCCAGAAAGAGGATCCAGATGGGAGAGCGGCATTATTTGGAAATCATTTCAGAAGTAGAGGCTCACTTGACAGGTATATCAACGTCCCTTGTCTTTGCCTGTGAAGTCACAGATGCACCCTTGAGTAAAAACAATACAGTAACAATTCAGAGAAAACAACACCACCAGAGTTGTGAATTTTTTTTCAGCAATTAACCTATGCATAAAGCACCTAATTTTGGACCAGAAAAATTCTTTTTTTCATCATGGAGAACAGGCTTAGGAGAAATGCGAAGAAATTGTCTGATGTATTCCCTTATCCTCTGACTGAGTCAACAAAATTGATTCCTGACTTATTTTCTAAGTTATTCTTCCATGCTGAGGTGGAGGCCTCATCGTGTCCACAGGACATTGATTACAATATTTAATTATCCCTATAGCTGTGAAGACTTTCCTAAGATTTTCTTTGGGTTTGTTTGAATTTAACTGCAGACACTCTTCAGAGGTAGTATTGAAAAATCAAGCTATTACATGAGTGGTGAAACTAACTGAGCTTGTTTTCCGACAGATTTGTCTTACTTTCCTAGAAGCTGTCCCCGTCTTCCTTCTGTGCCCCATGAGAGTGGAGTTGGGGCTAACTGGAAGCTACTCATACAACTGGAGGAAAACCAGGTATGTTACAGAGTTGTGTGCCTTTACCTCTGCCGATGTCTTTCTGTGTTGCTTAAAACTCATCAAAAGTGCATTTTAGTTTAAATTGGTAAGCTAGGTAAGGGAGGTAATATCTGAGAGAGACATATTGCATAATTGTGTATACCATGTTTCGTAAGGAAATAAAGCTAAAAATTGCCTGGAAGATCAGCTTTTTAATTACAGCATCATATTGGGATACAAAAAAACCCCTTAGCTCACGTCTCGTTTTAACCTAAGACACTCTCCTTGCCCAGGACAAGACATTTAGTCTCTGTGTACGTTAGTTTTCCATCCTTAAAATGGAGATAATTATACATTTCTAAATCTTACCTATTTTAACTGTCAGCTTCTTAGGATAGGCGCAATCTCTCATTAAACGTTTGCATTGTACTTAAAGTGGAATTCCACTGACCGTATCCTCTAGGAAATGCTTAAATGTAACCAACTTCTAATTTGTCGTTGACTATGACACAAACAAGGTCAAATCAGGACATTTAGATGAGTTTTTGGCCATTACCTAATCTTTTTAAAAAAAAAAAAAACAAACAATCCAACAACAAACACAACGCACATACCCCTCAAAAAAAACCCCAACCAAACCCAAAATTAAAAAAAAACACAGTAAACCTTCAATTCTGTAAAATTTTAGCCTCGGTAATGACTAGTATAAATTTCAGAATTTTGCCTGCACTTGGTGAAAAGTAAGACAATTTCACTATTGCTTTTATATCCTGTGAGGCACTTTTTCCCTTCACTGAGTCCTGACATGACCTTACTCTTTATGCAGAAAGGCCATGCTTTCTCTGAGGACGTGAAGCACAAATCAAAAAAATAAAAAAAAAAATCAACCAAATAACCCCCTAAACAAACCAAAATAAAGACAAACTACTTGTTTAGATGATGAGGCAAGTGGTTTTAGCTTGCAACAAGAACAGTCGTAAGTGATCACAGCTGGCAGTAATGGAAACTCAATTGCCTCGTGTGCTCCTCTCCCCTTCTCTTGTCTCAAGAGTCTTTGCATAATTTCTTAACTTTGTTTTTTTTTTTTTTAATACTAAACTGAAATACTCTGCACCTGTCTAGCAGTAAAAGGTTATGAACCATTTTAATTCTGGATTACTGACGAAGACTGAGCAAAGGCAAAATAAGAGAGAAAAAAGATGCATCTGGTAAATATTAAAGACAGGCTTTGAAACGTCGTGCTGAGAAGAGCTCATCAGCAAAGGAAGGTGTCTGCAGGCTCTGTGCAATTAGCATTGCTTATAGCAGCGTAAAGATGTACTAACACAGGTTAAAGCCTGTGCTGGCAGCCAAAACACAAGCGCGGGAAGGACCTAAGTGGCTTAGCAGATGCTACAGGCCTTGTTTAGGGCAATTTCACAAAAAGATGGGCAATAGCTTTCCACATTCACCTTTTTCTTGTGGTCCTACATATCCTACATTGGTGTATTGTTATAAAGAGCTGTTTCTCAAACGGGCTGAATGGTCGGTGTTGGAAGGGACCTCTGGAGATCATCTTGTCCAACCCTCCTGCCAAAGCAGGGTCACCCAGCGCAGGTGGCACAGGAACACGTCCAGGCGGGTTTTGAATATCTCCAGAGAAGGAGACTCCACAGCCTCTCTGGGCAGCCTGTGCCAGGGCTCTGGCACCCTCAAAGGAAAGAAGTTTTTCCTCATAGAATCATAGAATCTTCATGGGTGGAAAGGATCTTTGAGATCATCGAGTCCAACCATACACACACAAAAAAACCCCTACAGTCTCTGCCACTAGAGCATGCCCTGAAGCGCCAAATCTGGATGTTTCTTCAATACCTCTAGGGATGGTGAATCAACCACCTCCCTGGGCAGGCTGTTCCAGTGCCTGACCACTCTTTCAGTAAAGTAATTCCTCCTAATATCTAATCTAAACCTCCCCTGCCGCAGCTTCAGACCATTTCCTCTGGTCCTGTCATTATTCCCCTGGGAGAAGAGGCCAACACCCACCTCTCTCCAACCTCCTTTCAGGTAGTTGTAGAGGGCAATGAGGTCTTTCCTCAGCCTCCTCTTCTCCAAGCTAAACATGCCCAGCTCCCTCAGCCTCTCCTCATGTGACTTGGAGCGTCATGTTGAGGTTGAATTTCCTGTGTTCCAGTTTGTGCCCGTTGCCCCTTGTCCTGTCAGCGGGCACCACTGAAAAGAGTCTGGCACCTCTTGACACCCACCTTTTAGATATTGATAAGCATTGATGAGATCCCCTCGGTCTTCTCGAGGCTAAACAGACCCAGGTCTCCCAGCCTTTCCTCATAAAGGCTGAGAGTCTTTCATCTGCCAGGAGCTGTGAAGCCGTGGCACTGACGGGCTGAGCTGTCACATAATGGATGTAGTCAAAGACTGAGGCCCCTCTGCCTGGGCAACTCATTTGGTGCCTCAGATAACTTCTTGGCTGTGCAGGGAGTGCCCTGTGCCTAGGGTGAGTGTCCAGTACGTTGAGGGAGAGCCATCATTGTGCCCAGAAGCTTTTGACAGGTCCACTTGCACACGAAAGACATAGTTAACCTGCATTGCATATGCATCAGTTGTGAAATTATGAAATCATGAAATCACAGCACATGTATTCTAGTCAAATGTTTACCTGAGGTGGATAACAAACTGCAAGAAGCTTTGTTTTTCCTTCTACTTGCAATCTCATAACAGATGAAGGTGCAGACTACCTTATCTCTTCTGAGATTAAAAAAAATAATTGAAAAACCCCAAACATCCAAGGGATGTTTGTTCTACTGAGTACTGAATTGTTTAGTAATAAGCTTGAAAAGCTGACAGCTGTTGCAACCTAGTTTAAACCTAGAATTCTTTGGCTGTTTGAGGCTAACCGTAAGTGAGCTTTGCATGCTTAATTTTTTTTTCACTGGAATGAGCGGTTTTAAGAAAACGGCGCTGGGCATGGTTATTCTTTTAAATAATTAATTTGCATGTTTATTAGCTAATTAGCAGGCCAATCATAAGCAGCTTTGAAGGTTAAGGAGAGTATGATCAGAGTATTGGTGATATCTACTGACATCAGAAGAACCAGATTATGGTATACTTTATGCCTACTTTCTGATATTGTATTGGTTTTGCGTATTATCAACCTATGGCAGCATCAGGAAAGTCAGCTAAGCTGCACAGTCTGAGAAGATTATTGTAATCTCTGGGTTCTCGTATTTCTGAAAGGAATTTGTACTGCTGCCGCTTTGCCCCGTGTCAGAAGTTAAGCTGATGGGTAAGGCCATATGCACACCCTTCTTCGTCACTGACATGTTTTGATGCTTTTCAGTGTTCTTAGAGGGGCAAGCAAAACCAATACATTCAAACTATTTAAGATGATGATGATGGCAGGAATGAAACCTGTGGTACAGTTATGATATAATCATATAAAGGGAAAGTCCTGCACTTTGATCCTATGTAAGCAGACATCCGTCAGCAAATTTGTCTGGGTTTCTCGTACCCAGAAAATTAGTCAATCCCATAGAAGCCAAACTTCTAGAGCAAAGCACTGGTGAAGTCTCTTTTGGCCGATGAGTCCATAACACCTCGGAGTTCTGCCCTAGAAGAATTTGCTACAGATGCAGAATCGTGGTCAAGCCTTAGCAGGTCCAGTCGAAGTAGCAACAAGGATCTGCAAGTAAATATCTCCTTCTCTAGTGGTCTTCACCTTCCTCAAAAATTTCAGTTTTGTTGGGGTTTTTGATTATACTTTTCTCCCACTAGCACTATTTTTGAATATTTGTTCAACTTCTGGTATCATGTGTTGAAAGTGAGTGAATCTGACAGAGATTTTCTTCACTAATTGATCACTATCACCAACACAATTACTCACAAGCACTGGAACCCGTTCAAAGCAATGTTCAAAGATAAATAAAAAAACCCTTTTATTGGCATTTTCTAGCAAATTCAGCTGAACACAATAAGAAGGTAATGGAAGTGGAAAATGGCTTGCCCTTTCATCTTTGAGCGTAACTCGAGGTTGCAACCAGCGTGTGTGAGTGGTAGAGTTATTACTATTTTTAATTGGTTTCTAGAGAGATTTTATTCTATATATCTAGTGACCTAGCAATTTACTTACGGACTGAATCCACTTAAAATAATCGTTGGTGAACAAATATCTGACTAATAAAGAAGTCAGACATAGTATTACTTAAAATGTTTTCATTGAGACAATTGAATTTGCAGCTATTTCATTATAACTAAAGAACTCTTGTGATTTTATGGGAGAAGTAGTCATCTGAAAGCAAACCCCAAACTTTTTCACTTTTCAAATGATGTGGAATAATTTGAGCATATTACCTTTTTTTGGGGGTAAAATTTACTTAGTATTATTGGCTCCTTTTGGTCAATTAGATTACCTTTTTTGATGACATATCTTGAAGAAATTACCCAAAATACAGAAGGTAAAAAGCTGGTTGCTGAATAAAGCAAAACTAAATAAAATAAATATTACAAAACTTGCCAGTACAAGGTTTGGGGGTTTGTGTTCTTTTATTTTGGTGGTTTGTTTTTGTGGGTTTTTTTTCTGACAGCAGTTTGAGAAAGGTTATTTTGTTTGAATCACAATTTTAAAGTCTTTCATGATATTTCCATGCGTATTTGTAAATAATCTATACGAACTTCCTTCAGTGCTATTAACCAGCCCTTCTATTTTTGTCTGGCAGGTTTCAGTTGCTGCGGGTTTTTTTCTTGTGTGAAAAAAGAGTTTGACAGGTTGACCTACCAGCCAGAAATATATCCATCATTGTGCCTGACATACAGATCTGTTACTTATGGAGAACCTGCTCTGCTAGCATACAAGATGAGTTATTTGTTTCTATCTCTTGCTTTTGATTCTTTTCAGACTTGTTCATTCAGGCCCTGGTCTCAGTGGTATTACTTAGGATCAGCAGGCGCTTAATGAGGAGTTTTGTTTGGCTGTCACAAAGAATACCAGAGAAGAAAATGAACAAATAAAGTAATCTCTTATAATTATCGGTAACTGTCAGTATAGAGAAAAGTGACTGTCAGTATAGAGAGAAGATCCATAGTGAAAAGATGCTCTTCTTTCTCTTTTTTTCTCTTATTGATTGACCTGCTGAGATAAGTTATTACCAATTGAAGGTACCGTTTTTTCCGTGTATATTCTTGCTGTGATACAATAACATTCACAAAGTTAGGGGCTGAGGTTTTTCTATTATTTATTAACGTACCTTAATTTGGTATGGCTCTGTGGCATCCAAATAAAACAAGTGTCAGGCTTAGTTCACTGTGCATTTCTCTTATGCGCCGTTAGTCATCTTTTTGTCAGGGCTACTAACGCCTCGGGAATCACTAAGAAAGTTCACTAGGTAGCACTGAGCTACCTTAGTGTAGGGACTGCCAGATCTTGTGATATTTAGAGATTTTTAAGGAGGAAGCCAAAGAGACAGTGGAAATAGAGTTGGAATTTGAATGAGTGACTCATAAAACCCTCGGCACAGTTATGGATACCCTTATTTAGTTGATGCGTGCCTTTTGTGTGATTGCAGGTATAATGGGAGTAGCAGAAAATTAAGTACAGTTGATGTCACAGTGTTTATTCTTATTTCAGTGGTTTTCGTCATCTATAATGTGATTAGTTCAAATGAAAATTCCTTTCCAAATTTTGCTGTCACTTTTTCAGTGACTACTAGAATCATTTTCAGATGTGTCTCTCCCATTGTCATGCTTTTAGCTGCCTTCCCCAAGCTGCCAGAAGGATCCCAGCCATGGTGGGAGCTTAGGGAGGGCAGGCAGGGCTTCCTGCCCATGAATTCCTGGGAATGACACTGCATCTAGGTCCTGGACCCTGGGTCTCCCCAAAAACTGCCCAGTCTGCCGGCAGTCAGCATGGGGAGCAGACCCCAAAGGGCTACAAAGATGATTAGGGGACTAGGACATCTCTCTTATGAAGAAAGGCTGAGGGTCTTTTTAGTCTGGAAAAAAGAAGACTAAGGGGGGATTTTATCAATGCTTAGAAATACTTAAAGGGCGGGTGTCAGGAGGATGGGGCCAGGCTTTTTTCAGTAGTGCCCAGTCACAGGACAAGAGGTAATGGGCACAAAATGGAACATAGGAAGATCCATCTAAACTTCTTTACTTTAAGGGTGGCAGAGCACTGGAAGAGGCTTCCCAGAGAGGTGGTGGAGTCTCCTTCTCTGGAGACATTCAAAACCTGCCTGGACAAACCCGCCTGGACGCGTTCCTGTGCCACCTGCTCTGGGTGACCCTGCTCTGGCAGGGAGGTTGGACAAGACGATCTCCAGAGGTCCCTTCCAACCCCTACCATTCTGTGATTCTGTGATTTTACTTACAGGCAGATAAAACTGTGGGCAATAGTGGAAGAAAGGAGAACGTTTTTCTTATTTAATTATTCTTGAATCTGGAAGCCTGGGGTAAGTATAATCTCTATTTTCAATCCTGTGAAATCTGCACACAAAATACCAATAAACCTAATGGAACTGATCACTACATCACAGAACTGGGGCTAAAACATGTGCGGCTCTTAAGGGAGAGAGCAGAGATTTTTTTCCTCCCCCACTTTCTTCCCCATATGGTTTTTGCAGCAGTGGCATTCACTAAATGTAAGGTGCAGTCCTACTGTGCAGCGCAGAAAGAGCAAATGGAAAACTGTCGAAAGAACAGTCAGGGAAAAATTGCTCATAGATATACCCAGTATGTCTTCCTCATAGGCATACCCATTACTGACCAGTCCAGAGAATATCTGTGCTTTATTTTCCTCTGTGCACAGGAGACACTACCTAGATTTAGAGGACTGCCCAGGGATGATTTAGAGGACTGCCCGAGAATGTCATAAGCATATTTTTCCAGTATTGTTAGGCACGTTCCAATGCTTGTTGATGAAATTCCACACGGAAAAAAAAAAAAAGTCCGTTTTTCTCATTGAGTCACCAGCTGTTTAATGTCTTTTCTCTGTGTGACTTTGTTCAGATTAACCTGTATCTGCATGACCACGTCGGGTGTATTTGTGTCATTGCCTTTAATGAGCGTGCATTGTGTGCTTTGGTTGCACAATTGGCTTATTTCAGAGACAAGTTGGAGGAAGCAGCCCAGAAAATGTGCTGTCACTGAAGCGCAAGGTGAACTTCAGTGTAGCGGAATCAAAACTTATAATGAAGGTGATAATACATATTTCCAGTCTGTTGAAAAAAATAAGGAATACATAACATGCTGTCTGCAGTGGATAATACAGAAGGCAGAGAGAGGAAGGGATTTTTATTGTTTTGTCTATGTTTGTTTTCTCCAAATTCTCCAAATTTAAGCAAAAAGAATATGGTGCACAACCAGGTTTCGGACGTATACGTAGATCAGCAAACAGCAGAGAACCCCAGGGTTATGCAGAGCAGGGTGTGGAGCCTGGCGTTTGGTGGAGACCTGGGTAAGAGGAGTTACTGTGGGAAAGGAGGTGAGAAAAGAAGTGATTATGCAGGCTGAGCTCCATGCACTAAAGAAGGACTAAACAATGTGGGGACTAGTTTTTCAAAGCAAAGGGTGGCACCTACTGCTATTTTTCCTGTGCTGTCTTTCTTAGAGTACGTTTCACCCCACCGTGCATATGCTACCTTGTTTTCTACCCCTGACTTCTGAACCTATTCTTCTGGTCTTCTTCCTGATACATGTACTCTGTTTGATTGCTGGGGTTCTTCCTACTTTTTTTTTTTTTTTTTCCTCCTGTCATCATCTGCTTCTTGTCGTTGATTTTCTCATGGTAATTCTCTGGAGATATTGAAAACCCACCTGGATATGTTCCTGTCCAATCTGCTCTAGGTGACCCTGCTTTGGCAGAGGGGTTGGACTAAATGATCTCTGAAAGTCCCCTCCAACCCCTACCATTCTGTGATTCTGTGATTTTGTGATTTAATTTTGATTGAAAAGACTGATATATTTTCTTTTCCTTTTTTTCTTAAATATATGCCCCTATTTCAGGATTTACCCATTTTTCTTCTACAACAGGTGAATTTACGTGCTCTTTTATTGTTTTTATTGTTCTTTGCTTCCAAAACTAGAAACTCTTCACCCTTCCTCTTCTTCTCTTCACAGCTTCTTGAAAATATTATTAAGGAGAAACTTGTCAAGGGTGACTCATGTTTTTTTCTATATAATCCTCAAAGGGCAGCCATGGCTTCAGAACTGTCCTTTTGGAGACCCAGCAACACAAATGCACAGTATCTTCTTTGAGTGTGACATTGGAGGTGAGAAGTGTGTCGAGTAGACTGTGTGTAATATAGTTTATAGAGAATAGTAAATGAGATTTGAAAACACGTTTTGGGTATTAGACTCTAAATCTTACGGGGGGAAAAAAGGGAACATTGCATATATGTGGAGACAAGAGTTTATTGCTCTCTGGATCGAAATCTTAACAGTCTAGTCAAAATACAACAAGGATATTATTAATCCAGTAATAATAATGTTACCAGAATGATGGTGAATTCAGACTACGTTAAGTCAGAGAGGTCTCAGTAATAGTAACTGTTATGCTAGAAAAGTTACTAATATCAGCCCCTTTTCTCTGGTGGTGTGTTCATCCTTTCGATGACCCTCTGTGTCCTACGGTTGATGGCACCAGTAACTCTGAAGTGGAGAGGTTGGGATTGTCAAAGCAAACCATCTTTGTCTCAAGTTCATCAGGAAAAGTTTGACATGGGATGAGGGGAATTACTTCCTTCTGGGTCTTGGAGTCTGCTGGGGCTGTCGGGCCTTTACCACATAGGGTGTTCCTGGTTCTCAAGCCAAAACCGCGTCAGGCAACAACCACTGACCGCTGTACAACTGCTAAACCAAGATACAACCAGCTCGGATGAAGGCATGGACAATCCTGAGACCCTGCACTGCCAGGCCAGTGTAAAGCCTGGTGCCTTCCCCTGGAAACGGGGAGAATTGTGTTTATGGGGCTGCACAGGGGAGCTGGGGGATTGCTTGGGGGCTCTGTGAGACCCTGAACTCCACAACCATATTCTCGCTGTGATGGGTGGCTCAGAGCCCACACTGAAGCAAAATTTAGTGTCCCCATTTTAGGTAGGGACATCCGAGTTCAGCGTCAAGATTCCGTAAGCATGTTTTGCTCTTAAGAGACAGGTGAAATCTTGGGTGAAAGCAGAGAGCCTGTGTTTCCAGATGCTTTGATTGTTGTGCTTCTGTGGAAAACCTGGCTGCCACAGCAGCTTTGCTCGAGTCTTCTCATTTCGCTGTATGGAGTTGATGGACAGGAGGAGGAGCCCAAGCGAGGGAAGTTCTCTTTTTAAGATCTTTTCTGTGTGTCTGGAGTCTGCCTGGAGCGGCGGGTTGAAAAACCTGGAAGAGCTTTCTTCTCACATGTGCCCTGTCTCTTTATCATGTGTCTTCTGTTTCCATTTGAAATCACTTTGACATACAGTAATTTTCTTTTGAGCGACAAATACTGTTTTCAAAAGAGTATGGAAAAGACAGTGCTCAATAACTTAATGAAAACTTCTTTGTCACTGGCTGGACAAGATCCAGCTCTTTCTTCCTTTTCTCTTTTACCCATTTATGATTACTGCAGCTTATTCAGACTTGCCAACTGTGGTGTATGTTCCTGCTGTGTTTAAATGAGCTCTACGTACCTGCGTAAAGCTATGCTCAGTAAAAGCAGGTACAAAACCCCCCAAAAGTAGGATGATTTAGGTGACTGGACTTTAAGGTGACTTTTCTGTGGACGCTACTGCTGTGAGGACCTGGTCTAGAGGGAAAAGAGGCAGATCCGCTTGCAGAAATGTGCAATTCCTGTCATGCTGCAAGGGGTAGAAGAGGTCTCGGAGACCCTGGCACAGCTCCATCGGGAGGTCAGTTGTGCTGATGGCCATGCTGCAAGGGAAGTAGTGGAGTGAGGTAGAAGAGGAGGGATAAGCCTTGGGTAGGTGTCATGTCCTCTTTGATCTTTCTGCCTTGTCTATGGTATTATTCCTAACAGCTATGCTGTTGTTTTTGCTAATAGCAAATGAAGTAACGACACAGTTAATAGTTAATCTTCTGTGTGGAGGTTCATGGCTTTAATAGCAATAAAACGTTCTTGTTGCTAGTGTGAGAGCCTTGCTATGGCTCTTCCTCAGTAGGCTCGTTATGTCCTGGTTTTGACTAGAATGAAGGATTTTTCAAATGGCATTTAGACGTATGCCACACGGACACAGTGAACACGCGTCTTGCAATCCCCTCCTCTAAAGCTCCTCTTGCACCCTGGGAACTGAAAAACAAAGAGGTAGATAACTGAGTTGGAAAAGAAAATCCTATGCTGTGTGAGAGACAGTTTAAATACCGGAGACATTTATGCATTTATCTCTGGACAGCTATTGTTTTTACACATTTCTTAAGTCCTGGGTTAAAAAAAAAAACCAAAAAAAACCCCAAAAAAACACCAACAAAAAAACATGTGGATGAATCGAGGACACAGACTTAGCTGCTTAAACTCAAGTAAACAGCAAAATCAGGAAGATGAACCTAGTATAAATATATATTTAATTGATAAGACAGGCATTTTCCATCTGTTATTACCCTGTATGTTATTAGCCGTTTAGTTTCCTCCAGGGAAAATTTTAAAGGAAATTTTAAAGTACACCAGATGAATCTTAAAGCTTAGATCAATATCCATGAGAGAATGCTTAAGAAAAATCTTTAAACTAAGGCTTAACCTTATTGTGACATGTGCTAGAAGAAACGCTGTTTCTGTTGGAAAGGTTGTTTGGATCCTTCTCTTAAATTCCGTTCTGCATAATATGAGGAATGCCATTACAGGCTACCTGTTAACATGGGTACTTTGAAGTCATAGAAACATTATTAAATGGACTACACCAGTACCCACACTTCCATTTTCAGTCTGCTTGCAGAACAAATGCAGTCTTAACTCTGTGAATGGTAGCTCATAGTTATAAGAGTCCATAAAGACAAATAACTTGTATCACCTTATTTTTTCAGTCCTGTTATCAAGGAAGTAAGGTTTTGTCCTCTGGTGAATACACTTGCCACATAATAATTAGCTCTCAGGAAAAAATCATCATAAATATTTATAAAACATTGTACCATTTAATTTATCTCGTAAAACACAGAGTTCCTTCTGATATCTTCCAGAATTTGTTGCTCTCTGCAAAGCAGACATAAGCCAATGTGAATTCGCAATGAGAGGTGTCAACGTCCAGGTAGTGGAAGGGCAGTGAGACAGGGGGAAGGGTGTCCACAGCAGGTGCTCCCCTGGGAGAAGCGTCAAATGCGGGAAGTGCACACCTGCATCCCGTGGGGTCGATGCCGTTATTGTAACTGCTGCCCAGGTGGAGGACCTGCCTGTCTAAAAAGACAGACTAAGCAGGCGGCAGTAGCTGTGGAAGTAGCCTGGGGAGGAAGGAAAAGGTGTGGATGGACATGCCTGTGCGTTGGAAGGAATGAAGCCAGTGGGAGGCATCCGGATATTTGTCTAGAGTGCCCTAACGTCTTACTCCAGTTAAGTTTATGCATTAACGGAGCCTTTTGTCACAGGACTGGCAGCTATTAGCTTGCAGAGCGTGCAGGTAAAGTCAGGTTTTACTATGGTGAAGCAACTGGTGATTTGCAGATGTTCAAGGAGGAAAAGGATATCTTCTTCCACAGTGGAAGAATGTGACAAAGACCTCTCATTAGTTACAAGTTAGAAGGAGGAAGGAGTGCTTGAAATAAAGTAGGTGTAGGGTGTTCTTTATTGCACCTTTTGGCCACATTCAGAGCTGTATTTGTCTTTTGTGTGGGGGTTTTTTTTTTGTTTGGTTGGGTTTGTTTTTTTTTTGTTTTGGGGTTTTGGGTTGGTTTTGGGTTGTTGTTTTTTTGGTTGTTTTTTTTTTTTTTTTTGTCAGTGACATGATTTCTTAGTGGCTTTGAGGTGTCCCTGAAAAACGTAGCATCCATGTATCTTGCAAGACTGGCTGAAGATGCTCTCCTAGCATAGCTCTGTATCCTTTCTTATACCCAAAGAACAATTTAACTGTAAAGAAGTTACATAATAGCCAAAAGTTTAAGAAAAGGATGTTTTTCCCTACTTGATGTGGCTGTCCCTTGCAGCTACTTGTTATGAAGAGCTGGTAATCTAGAAACGTGGCCCCATTTTTCTGTCTTTCTCTATTGATTTAACTTTCTTCTTAGTGAACTGTCTCTTATTACTGTAGCCTTTCCCCCACCTCCATCTTTGTGTTTGCTTTTCAAGGTAATTTTCTCTCTTTCTAAATACATATTCTCTGTGCACCCTTAAGGGTGCTATTACCCTACAGTAAACGGATATCCTTTGTGATGGTACAGACTATTAGCAATTACAGCAAAGAGCCAACAAAACCCTGAGATGCCTTTCAACTCTCACTGAGCAAAGCAGTGTGGTTAAAAACCGAAATGCACCAAAAAAGCTATTACAGACCGAAGAAATGGCATCATACAGAAAGAATATATACTTACGGGGAGGAAAAAAAAAACCCGCAGAAATATTTCACATAGTATTTTATGTCTTCTAAATGATGTAACCCCTTCACAGCATATACTATACAAATACTATGTTGTTTACAACTATTAGATTGCTATTTCAGGAAACCTGTTCTGCATTTGGTGTCACGTGGAACTGTACGACATATCTGGTGTGAAAGAAAATGTGTTGTTAAAACCAATGAACTGTATGTTTTAGAAGCTGAATCGGTCACAGGAGAGTTGATGTTAAGATTTCTGAGGTTTATTTGCTGGCTGACAGAACTGGAAAATGGTGAACTTTCAACCTGATTCTAAAAGTCAGTATATATGGTGATGAGTAAGCAGGGACAAAGGTGAACAATTTAAGAAAGGGAACTCTAAAAAAAACAAATGCGTACACTGAAAAATGTCATTATTGTTGACCTAAATTCATATGAAGTAAGTATAGGAAGAGAATTTCTTTAACAAGCTGGATGAGCCTAACAAGGGGGTTTACCAGGGGGCAAAGGATGAATCTTCAAAGATAATGTGCTGCTGCTTATGGCTCTGTGAAGACGGCAAATACGCAGTGGCAAGAAAGATGCGTTCAGCCTGGGGATCAGCCAGGGTGGGAATTCCAACGGTGGGAATTCCAACAGTGGGATCATGGTTGAGGGAAGCACATAGAGGCTTTAGGCAAACTGCAGCATGTATGTTTGGAAGGGAATTAATCTGTCCCATTCTGACATCAGCTGTGGTCTGTTGACTGATAAAGCAGAGGACTACACTTTCAGCTTACAGTTGCTTCTGAGCTTCTTGTGCACGTTCCTAATGGCAAAAGGCCTGTTACTTCTTCCCTTTTAAACCTTTGCAATTGAAGCCACAAAAGCCTGAAATCCTGTTTGCCTTCTCCCCGTGGCCCCCCATCTACATTGTCGTATGGACTTTTGTTCGGATCCGTGCTGAAAACTTACTTCTGTTTTACTTATTGCATTAAAGGCTGTGTGTCGGTGTGAAGGGGTTAATAAGCGCAGGTGTCCTCCGTGCCCTGGGCTGCACCTGGGGGCTGGGTAGGGTTAAGGCAATGAGACACAGCTGCGGGGAAGGGTGGCAGCACTCATTTGGAAACAGGCAGAGGGGAGAGGGCTTGCAGGAGTAACTCCTCCAGCAGAAGTGAGATGCAAAAGGGCTGCTCGTCCTCCTGGAGTTGTGTGGGAAGGAGCTGAGCTGCTTTGGGAGACGACTTGGAGAAGGGAGGTGAGCCAGCAGCTACGCGGCAGCGTGAGAGGCCAGGCTGACCAAGGGGTAAAACCTCTTTGTTTTTCTAATTCAGTTTTCTGAAAAGGAGATGTGTGTAAGCATGATGAAGGAATGGAAATCAGTCCAGGTCTCACTGTGACTTACTTTTGTTCATCTTATTACTGTCCTGGAGAAGATAAATCAATGTTTTTTGATATTGTTCAACGAAGCAAAATCTGGCCTGGCTGCTGTTCCTTCTAATGCCTACCTCCGAGCAGTTTGTGCAGCAGTCAGAACCGTGTGTGGCAATTTTATGACAAGCTTTTATTAATTTGCTTTCCTGTTTAAATCCTTGTTCTCTCAGAGGAAAAGGGTAGTCACTGTTTCATCCTTACCCTCTAAAATGGGAGGAGGGACGCCTCTCCACAGCTGCACCAGCGTTTTATTGGCACGCCAGCAGCAGCGTGCGCTGAAGTTCAAACGGAGCAACGTTCTGTAATTCTGGCTCTCGTGAGTTGGGTGTTGGGTATTTCTCCTACCCAAACAACACTGGTCATAACCAGACGTGTAGATGAAAAGGCCGGCTGCAGCTCCTTCAGCCTGAGAGACTGACAACTCATCTGGGCCAGTTCCTAAATTGATGGTAAAAACAGAAGAGTAGCGACATCTTTGAACCAATACTTTAAGCGCAAGGAACCAGTCTGGTGTTGCGATCGCAAGTTGAAGGAGGGAATTGCAGTCATTCTGAAATCCATTAGTATTTTAATTCCAGCTAGGAACAAATATGTTCTTTAGATGCTTCAGAGAATATGAATTGGGTTTGGGCTGCAGTTCCCTCACTGTCACGCTGCTTTGGCGATATAAATAATCACAAAGGTAGCATTGCTCCAGGTGTGTCAGCCCAGATATGTGCAGTGCTGGGCGATGAGCTCTCAGCTGTGCAGTCTGATGTCATCCGAAGAGCTGAAATACAGCGGTCCCTTGGGTGTCTTTCATCTGTCTGGTGTCATTCAGTGTCAGAGCTTGCGTTTTGGCTACGACTGCAGCTCTCACACGCGTTCCTTTTGTTTTAAATCTTGATGTGTTTGTCTTCCCCAGGGAAGAGTTTTCCTTGGTAATTTGTACACCAGGCAGCCGTGACAATCTTCCTGTATAATATCCACTTTCACTAATTCAGGCTGGCATGCCATCTGCACTATCTAAAGGTCAGTTCAAGCCTTACTTGTAGTTGTGGCTTCTTAATAAGCAGCGTAGTAGTCGTAAGCTGATTCTTGTTCCCTGAGAACAGTAGCAGCAGTCAAAATCCTGTACCCCAAAAAAAAAAAAAGCATATCTCATATCTCACCTGGAAGAAACCTGTATGTCTTAGAGAAGAGGAGCTGCTGCTGCATTTCTGAATGCCCAATTTCACTGCTCTGATCACATGGATTTTACTTGATGTTGATGCGTGTGCTGCTTTCCAAACCCTCTTGTCTTGATTGTCGCAGTTAACAGCGGCCCCTTGTGATCGCAAGAAGAGTTTTTGGCATTCAGGGTTTCCATTCGAGCAGCGCTGGTTAAACAGGCCCCCGAGTGGAAGGGGGTATGAATCACAGAATCACAGAATCTTCAGAGTTGGAAGGGACCTCTAGAGATCATCTAGTCCAACTCCCCTGCTAGAGCAGGATTGCCTAAAGCACATCCCTCAGGGCTGCATCCAGGCGGGTCTTGAAAATCTCCAGAGAAGGGGACTCCACACCCTCCCTGGGCAGCCTGTTCCAGTGAACAGTCCCATGAACTCTGGGAGGTGGCCCCGCTTCCTACCTGCAAGGTCTACAGCTGCGTTAGGGGCAGCAGCATTAGTCAGAGATCAGCAGAAGGAAAGGAAGAAATAATGACAGAGGGAATCTCGGGAATCTGCCCGGCTGCAATGCCAGACCACCGGCTTCTCCCCCGTGTGCTGAGCTCCTGCTGGGATGTGCTCTGGAAAAGAGCCTAGAGGTAGAGTTAGGGAATTGAAGCGCCTAAATGAGAGACAGAGCTGGACTTTCAGAAGGCAGAAATGCGCGCAGAGCTGTTATCTGGTCTCAGAAATGGCTGGGAAGGAAGTGACTGGCCAGCAGTGAGTGGCTGCTTCGGGGCACTGGCCCCTCCAGGAGCATGTGCGGGACGTGATGCCACTAGAACTGAACCTGTGAAAAATCTCCAAGATACCTGTTGGGTTTGGTGGTGGTGGATTTGCCGGTCCAGTAGTGTACTTTGAAGGAGGGGCACTTTGTACTGGTGAGGTCTAACTTATCTAAGGAAGATGATGTTGGAGAAATGTTCCAGCTTGTCAAGCGTAATAAATATTTCTCCACACACCGTGAACGTGCCTGTGTGTCTTGAGCTACGTGAGATGTTTCTGAAATTCTCAGGAGGAAGCACCAGCAGTGGATCATGAAAGAACTGGAGTTTGACGAGGCAGGAAGGTCTTTGGGCTCGAGTGCCAGTGTGACGGTTGCCAGCGTTTTCCAACCCTGTGGTGTTGCGTTGCCCTGTGTTGCTGTTGGGTGCTGGTCTGGGTTTGTCACATCTTTCCTTTGAATGAATGTGGAGCTGAAATATTGAAATATTGGTGGATAAAATCTTGTCAAGTCGTATCTAACATAATAATTAGGTATTATTAGTTGACTAGAACGTATTTTTGGCTTTGTAAAATCTAATGAAAAAACCCAAACTCAGTGAAGTGTTAATTTCTACTGTGTAATAATCCCAGTGCTTAGAAGAAATATCAGGAGGAAGAAAACTCTTCCTTTAGCCTGTGATGTTCCCTGCAAGGGAAAGCAACCACAATTCAGTTTTATTTTATGTGTTCTTATAGTCTGTATACTTTGAGGTGCTGCATTGCTAACTCCAGGCTGTAGAGTTTGTTATCATCTTTACCTGTTTTATTGGCCTTTGTAATGACTTATATTTAAAGTTAGTTGAAGGAGGGATAGAAGAAGGGATGGTGAGAGCTAATACCCGAAGTAGTATCAGGGGTTTTAAATTGCAACTAACACTTTGCCGCCCACGACTTTATCTTTTAAGATTTGAAACTGCAAATTAACGTATTGATGAAAGTATGCGAGAATGTTCCTGTAACGGTGATCTCTGCAAAGCTTTGTTTCTAGTGGAGGAAATAATGTTTCTTCAGTGTTGTGGCGCTTTAGAAAAGCGTAGAAGGAACTTCATTGTAGGACGTAGCTGACAGCGTTGCCATATAGTAAGGGAGATGAAAAGCAGTTTCAGAAACAGGGCAGTAAAAATAACTTCAATAACTTCTCCCTGGTTCAGACACCAAACTGAACACTTCATTCATACACCTGCGTGAAAGCTCCTGTATCTCGCTGAAATAAACACCAAAAAAAAAGCAACCCCAAAATGCCCTTCAGTTCATCTTGAAACCAAAGCATCTTGCTGCTTTTATTTAACACAAGGGTGACGGAACAGAACTGAAATAATTCACGATCGTTCACAACTCCTCTACGCCTTTATTCAGTGCTCCAAACTGCTAAAACAGTTGTCCTTTTTGTGGGAAACCTTGGTTAAAAACTCTGCTTTATATAAAGGACTCTGGTTTTGTTGTTTGGTTGTTTTTTTTTTCTCATTTTTCACTTTCAAAGTCAGAGCTGGCTGCTGTGTAAGTCTGTCTTTCAGGACATATTCATCTGCTTATCTTTGGGTAGTAATTCTAACCTAATATTTTCACCTGACCCTGAATTTCTGTCCCTGGCCCATAACTATCTGAATGAAAGCAGAAACGTGCAGCTTTTGTCCCCTGGTGTTGACTACGCTCCTAACGTCACAGTGCCCACGGGAGATCTGCTTTTACATTAGATAAGACCAAGCTGTTTGGATGAACATTTTCGATAACGGTCGTGCTGGCAGGTGCTCTTTTGTCTCTCATGTGTAGGAAAAAAGAAAGCATGAAAGGATTGTAGAGAGAATCCGCAAATGCCCAGACTGGCGCCGTGTGATTCCATTCAGTTCTCGTTTTACAAGCGGCGGACCCGACTGTCCGGTTTGACAATCTCAATGTACCTGTTTGCTGCTGCTCCTGTTATTAGTATTTGCATTCTTTCTTAAATGCTGCATCCATGGGAAGCTGGTACTTGGTTCATCTTGCTCCGTATCCTGTCTTTAAAGCCGCCGCTGGCCACTGACAGCTGGCTGTGCCCAGGTAACGTGGGCCTCTGACCCTTAAGTGCTTTAGAAGCGTTGAGTCGGTGCCCTGTTGTCTTCAATGCTGTTTATTCTCATTCATCAGTATCCTTTTATTGTGTGATTTTTTTCATGTTAAGACATTCAAAAGCAGTGAAACACCTCAACGTTTCCCACGGCGGACAGTGATGCAGTGGGGAAAACATCTGCTAGTCTTGAATTCTCCAAGCGTCCCGTTACGCCTTGATCTTCCAGTAGTTTTATATTTATAGGTTCTCCGGCAAAACTTTCCACTTTTAATGTCTTTTAAAATAAACTTTAATTTTTGATGCCTGCAAATAGTTCCTCAAACGTTCCTGGATAATCTTAGCCTGCGCTGCACTTGCCAGGGTTTGTTCCTTCTGATTTTCCTCGCTTTTGTACAACCTCCTGGAGTTCAGAGCCTTCCTGTTGTACCACCCCGGTCTCCTTTTTGTTTTTCAGCTCTTGTTGAGATAAATGGCACAAGCTTGCCAGTATGACATCTTTGTACAGTCTGTGCTAGGAATTGCCTTTTAGCTGCCTTTCTTAGCTCTCTTTATAAAGCGTGCTCGCTTTTGTGTTGTTTGGCTGGGTTTTGATCATGGCAGTAAGAAGTTTTGGCTTTTGATGCTCCCACAAAGTTTTAGAAGTAAACTCTTTCGTTCAATATTATGTCTTCAACAGTATTATTATTACTCGTTGGGTACCGAGTACTACAAAGGACAAGTTCAAGAGCTGCTTTTGCTCTTTGTGGCTCACGGTGTGTTTTAGGCAGTGAAGGAATCACTGACAGGGCGGAAAACTGACGTACATCGTGGGGGTGTCCATGAAATACCAACACAAATGGGAACTGGGGAGAAGACGGGCACCTGCCTGTCCTGAGGCAAGGTGTTACCGAGTTAACCTTGTGGTAAATGAACACCACGTTGGAAACGTGGACCAATTAAGATATTAACTGTGAATTGCTCTGAAATGCTCTGCTCACAAGAGCATTCCTTAAATTTTCTCATCTTCTTTGAGACTCCATAGGTGTTTGGCTATGAATTGATGCGTCTAGCTATTCTTCTTTTCACTTCGAGGGTGGTGAGCCCCCGGCCCAGGTTGCCCAGAGAAGCTGTGGCTGCCCCATCCCTGGAGGGGTTCAAGGCCAGGCTGGACGGGGCTTGGAGCAACCTGGGCTGGTGGGAGGTGTCCCTGCCCAGGGCAGGGGGGTTGGAACTGGATGGTCTTTAAAGTCCCTTCCAACACAAACCATTCTATGACTCTTAATGGCAAAGCCTACTTAAGCACAGTATAGAAACGAGATATTTTCAGCTGTGTACACTGGTCCCTGGACGTGGACGGAACAGTTCAATATACCCTCTGAACTTAGAGCATCCTTTTTGATCTGCCTCCCTATGGAGTTTGTAGAATTCGTTTGTTCCAAGCTTTCCTTAAGACTCTAAGCCTCTTGTGAGAGATCAGCCAAGTTGGACGCTCGTGAGTTTAACTGAAGACCATTTTTTTTCTGCATAGGGCCCTAAAATGGGTTGATTTTAAAAAAGTTTCTAGTCGAGTGGTTAAATCAAATATGAATGTGGGGGAAGATATATCTGCCTTTTCCCAAGGAAATCGACTAGTTATTATCAAAAGGGGAAAAAAAAAAAAAAAACAACAAAACAAACCAAAACCCACCCTGAAGATCAGGAGTGCTTAAAATAACACGTTTCACTCCAGATATAAGGCAATAATCTCTGGCATTTAAAGTACCCCATAACTGTACGTTTTCCTTGTGTGAGGGGTGACTTGGCGATGTCTGAATCCAGGTACAGTCTGAGCTGAATGTCAGCCCCTCCGTGCGAGACCTTTTCCCCGTTTGTTCTAACGCTCGGTGTGAAAACCAACCATTGCCTCCTGGGGATAGAAATTCAGCCCCCGCCTCCTGCGGGGTTCAGAGGGGAGGGACTTTGGCTGAGCCGCAAAGCGGCTGTAGGCTGTCTGCAGGGGGCTGGCAATGGGATTTATTAACCTCAACGAGAGCTATGGAAGTGGAGGTGGAATGAAGTGCTGTCCCCACAAGTCTGGGGAGGCTTCATCTTGAGTCTGCCTCGCTTCTTCATAATGTGAAAATGCTGATTATGGCATTTTTAAGGTGGGGAATAGGGAAGTCGTGGCAGCAATACGGTGACATGGCAGCAGTGGCCCCAAGTTGCGCCAGGGGAGGTTTGGATTGGATATTAAGAAAAATTTCTTTGCCAAAAAATGTCTTCATCAAACATCGGAACAGGCTGCCCAGGGAAGCGGCGGAGTCACCGTCCCTGGAGGTGTTTAAAAGACGGGTAGACGTGGAGCTGAAGGGCATGGTTTAGTGGTGGACTTGGCAACGCTAACCGTGTTGGTTAACAGTTGGACTTGATGATCTTAAAGGTCTCTTCCAACCAAAACAATTCTATAATTCTACGATACATATGGATTCTAGTAGCCTTGGTAAGAGGGAATTCTTTTCTCTCTTAGGAAGGCTATCAAGGGCAGCCCAGAAAGGTTTGCTGTCTCCAAAAATGGGACTTTAACTTGAGGAGCGCAGCTCCGCATCTAGCTCTTGGAAAAGCTGGCACACTCAGCAAGAATTAGCCCACACCAAATCAGAGGAAGCCTCTAAGCTACAAATTTCAGTGTCTAAAATACTTAAGACTTGGCCTACGAAAAGACTTTGAAACTCTTATTAGGACTTTCTTGGACTTAAAGCAGAACCTCTCTATCTGCTGCAGCTGCTCTCAGTAGCTGTCTTCCTTGGATTTTCGAAATTCCTCACGTTTTGCTTCTGTCCATGCCTGGCTCTGAGCCGATAAGGCTTCTTGCTTGTTGTTGTGGGTTGTGTGTTTGGGTGGGGGGGTGGGGGGACTTGGTTTTGTGTGTTTGTGGTGGTTTTTTTGTTTGTTTTCCTGTCACCGTTGTTTTGTCGCTCTTGTTTTCTTGGGACACAAGGCGCATCTTTTGTCTTTATCTTTGAGGAAGCTCTCTGGCTTCCTCGGCAGGAGCTCTCGAGGTGGGTAATCAGTGAAATTTGTGGGTTTAAAGAGTTAAAGTGCCGAACTTGGGCAAAGTGGGCTTTGTTCTCCCCCTTCCTAGGTGTTTCTGAACAGCTACGCTGAGTTTTTGGAGGTGAGTTCTGTGAAATTTCAGTGGGACGGAGCAGTGTTTGGCTGTAAAACAAAAAAGCTCAATACATACCGTTGAGCTCCAGTTATCAGGCTAATTATATTTTTAGCCTTTTTCTCTGTGAGTTGAGGCCTTCCGTCACCCCAGCGAAACTCAAAGCAGAAGTTCCCATTATCTGTATGGCCGTCGTAAAGTTTGAATTGTTTAAACAGGGGGCATTTGAACTTTTATGCTATAAATTACTGTCAGTGCTGCAAGTCCTCTAGAAAAAGAGATGGAATTAGAAAACAGAAACTTCTTGATGCAGCAGCACAGTCTTTCCCCGTGTGTTTCTTCAAAGTTAAACGCAAGCTCTGAAAGCAATTCATCCTGCTTGGCGTGTTTGCCGATGGGTACCCGGGGGATTACGTGAATGAGTCACGCTGTCGCTAATTGGGCTTCTCGGGGCTTTTCCTCACGCTGAAGGTTTCTGCTCTGAACACATAAGAAAAGAAGAAAGTAAGAAATGATCAGCTGCAGTAAAAAGTTTAGAAAGGCTCAGCTTTGAGAACTCTAACTGAAACTGTTTGCTCTTGTTCCGGTGGTCGTGATGCCGTGTTCTTACTGATCACCTGAAGTGCTGTGTGACTGCTGCAAATGCCTAATTTTGTGTGTGTGTGTGAAGGTTTAAATCTGTGATGTGATCGGAATGCTTCCGTGCATCAGATTTAGCAATGGACATTGGGCATTGGTAATCAATAAGCTTTTGATTATCGGCAAGTTCAAAAACTTATTTACCTTACGTGAGGGGAAAATAATTCCAATAAGATTTCTCTTAAACGTTTGTCTCTAAGATCAAAATGAAGAGCTCATTTTCCTGCTTTGCAGCTGTGCTGGGTATTGCGCTGCGTTTCTCTGACTTTTCTCCCTCACCTCAAGCTGTGGAAGAATGAGTAATGCCGCCAAAACTTACGCCTGCTTCAGCGTGCTTGGTTTAATGGGGGTTTCATCTTTTTGATATTTTTACAAAGGCTTGTGTGGGCTTGAAAGCCATTTAATGCTGAAAATTGGCAAGAGCGAGGAAAAGAAAGTGAGGCAGCCACCCCCCGCTGTCTGCATCCCCCGCAGCGTGGGCAGCAGGGCGAGGGGGGGATTCTGCCCCTCTGCTCCGCTCTGTGAGACCCCCCTGCAGTGCTGCCTCCAGCTCTGGGGCACCAACAGCAGAAGGACACGGAGCTGTTGGAGCGGGGCCAGAGGAGGCCCCGGAGATGCTGGGAGGGCTGGAGCCCCTCTGCTGTGAGGACAGGCTGAGAGAGCTGGGGGGGTTCAGCCTGGAGAAGAGAAGGCTCCGGGGAGACCTTCCAGCCCCTAAAGGGGCTCCAGGAAAGCTGGGGAGGGACTCTGGATCAGGGAGGGGAGCCATAGGATGGGGAGTAACAGTTTTAAACTGAAAGAAGGGAGATTTAGATGAGATATTAGGAAGAAATTCTTTGCTGTGAGGGTGGTGAGCCCCTGGCCCAGGTTGCCCAGAGAAGCTGTGGCTGCCCCATCCCTGGAGGGGTTCAAGGCCAGGCTGGACGGGGCTTGGAGCAACCTGGTCTGGTGGGAGGTGTCCCTGCCCAGGGCACAGGGGTTGGACTAGGTGATCTTTAAGGTCCTTTCTAACTCTAACCATGCTGGTATCTCTATGATTTCTGTGTGTGTGCAGAGCTTTGCTGTGAAGTGCTCAGGCTCCTTGTGTGGAGGCTCTGGGTACCGTGGTGGCGGTTGGCAGCTGCTGCTCGGTGCCCAGGGCTGTGATCCAGAGAGAGCTTGTGAACACAGAGCCAGGAGTCATCCCAGGCACTTGGTTATGCCTCTGTCCTGGCATCCTCAGACCAGGTGTGAGTGTTCTATAGTGACTGAAAGAAGTTCTGTAGGATTGTCGTCTGCTGGTGTTTCTGCCTCAAATACTATTAATCAGGTAGAATTGCAGTTTGTGCTCTGCTCCAAGGCAAAATGACGCTTCATACACTCCAAGTAGAATGGAGGTGGGACAGAACAGCAATGAGTTTGACTCAAATCTGCTCAGTAAAACTTTAAATTCTACTAGCTCATAAGTATTTTAAAACAGAAAAAAAAAATCACTTCCACATTCTCTCGTACAGGAAAGACAGGGAGTTAACTCGAGTCCAGCAAAGGGCCAGGAAGGTGATGAAGGGACTGGAGCCTCTTTTATACGAGAGGCGGAGAGAACTGAGACTGTTCAGTCTGGAAAGGAGAAGGCTCAGCGGGGAACCTAGGGATGCTCATAAACACCTGATGTGAAGACGTGAAGAGGAGACAGGCTCCTCTCAGTGGTGGCCTGTGGCAGGACAAGCAGCAACGGGCACAAACTGAAACAGATGAAAATAAATCTGAACACAGAACTCTTACTGTGAGGGCGTTTGAACACTGGAAATGGTCACCCAGAGAGGTTTCAATCTCCACCCTTGGGGGTAAGTCAAGAGACTCCTTCCAGCCTCAACTGTTCTGTGACTCAGGGTATTGCTTTAAGACCTTTTAATATGGATGTGCCAATTAAAAGCTGAGAGATGAGGTTTGTGCTTATCTTTAGCCACTTAAAAATCTGTATAAGGAGTTAGGGAAAAACATAATAACAGTAACTCTGAGGATTTGAGTGTATTGACTTCACTGGAATTTCCTATTTTAAAATGTTTGGCTCGTAACACAAATCATCCGGGCAGTGCTTTTGAATGTCTCGGACTACTGTTGAGGCAAACAGCAGTGATCTGCCGTATCAGTGTTTTAATCGGGTTAAAAATGTCACCGGCTTGGTCTTGTGTGATGTTTGTAGCAAAAGCTGCTCTGGAGTTGAAAGTGCCCGTTATTTCCCCACGCGCCTGCCGCTCTGCCCTCTCCTCTGCTGCTGGGAAGAACAACCTGCGTGTTGTGTGTCGCCCAACAGCAGCGCTCTTGTGAAGAGAAAGGGGTTGGGGGTGGTGGGGGGGGAGTATTCTGATACTTTCAACAGAAGTGCTTTTTTTAAGCTGGCTCGGAGTCTCTGCAGAGTGACGAGACGTCGTTCCTCTTCAGCATGAGGTTCTGCGTTAGCCTTCAGTTCACAGCACCCTGAATCAAAGCGTACTTCAGCGCTGATATTCCTGTCCTCCGCACTTCTCAATTTTAAAAACCTGTTTTCAGCCCTTTCTGCTGTAAATAAGTAACTTAAGAAAATGTGTTTGGAGGGCAGGCGTTCATCTTTGCTGGGAGTCTTTATCAACTGAGGGGTGACGCGAGTCTCTTTCCCTCTTGTGTTTCCCTCTGGCTGGCGCCTGAGGTTGATTCCTGCTGGGCAGCAGGGAGTGAGAAATCGAGAGAACTGCGCCTGAGCTTAACCTTCACCGCTCAAGGGGGACCTTAAGCTGGGATCCGAACTGCGACGGCGTGCATCGGACCTTTTGCTCACCGTTCTGTAGGATTCTTTTAAAGCTATTTAATAAGAAAAGGGTAACGCTGGCCCCAATGTACGAACAGCTCCGGGTGAATATTGCAGCTCGAGCCCAGAGCATGGTGTAAAACCTGTTGATTTTAGCCTCTTTCCGTATGTCACGAGATTCTTACCTGCATCTGGGCCAGTTAACACTGTGGAATGCCTGGGCCTGGCTCTTGGCTCTGTCCCATAACCCCTCCATTTCCATTACACAGCTGCCAGGCTGGGACTTGTTCCATTTAGTGCATAAACAGCATCCCAAATACAAATCCAGTACCCTTCCCCCCCCCCCGAGGGTGGGCTCGTACCTTTCCAGGCTACAGAATTTCATGGAACAGTAAGAAAAAAGAGGGAGGTGGAGCTGAAAGGATTGCAGGCTATATTAAAAATTCACTAATGCGCTGGGAAATGTGAACTTAAAAAAAACCATCCCTCACGCAAGAGGCAGAAGACAGTTGTCTCATCCCTTTCGCTTTCCAGCAGGGCAAATCTACGCTGGAGAGCTTTGTTAGAGGCTTTGTTCTTTTCTAGGCAGGAGAGCAGCGGGATAATACACAGGCAAACTCTCCTCTCTCAACTTCTTCCAGCCGAACTTCTAGGGTGAGCTTAAATGCAGGAAGCTGCCCTTGAAATATAATTGCATAAAAAGCCCAATGTATTTATCACAAACTCAGAAAGTGGCGGAGAAACTTCAGCAGGCACGTGCACAATCAAGGGACGGCTCTTCATGAAAATATTCGGGTGATTAAGAAGGGAAGAAACTGCTTTAAAGAGCTTGGGTGTTTTTCTGTATATATATTTTTGGGACTTCAGGAGAAAAAAAAACAAAAACCCACCTCAGGAATTGACATAGCTGATATTATACATTTAAAGAAAAATGCAAACTAGCGAGAAGGCTACTGCGGTTTTGATAGCCATCAATCTTTATTCATACTGGCCCAATGACTTTTGGAAAACACCACGAAGCAGACACACACTGCCATCTACTGAGCACCTCTCCCAGAGCTGCGCTTCCAGCTCCGAGGAGAGGGAAAGGTGTCGCTTGCAGCAAGGAACGTAACACAGTACAAAACATACACAAAATGCTGCACCGAATGCTTTGTCAATTGGATATCGTATAATAGAGATACACAGAGCAAAGCTAAAGTATTTTATTAATAATTTATTGTCAGTAAGAAAGACGGGCTAATGGTAATTTTCAGTAAAAACCTTTACAAGACCATTGGATCACAAATATACAGACACTATAAAAACTGTGTCGTGGTGGTTTTGGTTCTAAACTGGTATGGAGTGGGTCCCCAACACGCTTGCCAAGAAGGGAAGAAAAAAAATAATGTTTACAGTTTTAAAATACAGCAACCCATTTAAGACATTTTCATGTAGCTGACCCAGAAAAATAGCAGACCTAACCTATGTACAGTGGGATTTGTGTGAAGATGGTGATTTTTATTTTATTTTTTTTTTCATAACGAAACGTCAAACCTTAGGTTTTTGGGGGAATACACAGAGTGACGCCCTGATTACAGTAAGTCAGGGTGGCAGTTTTTAATGGCACACTAACACCACTAGTTTCAGTGGAAAACAAATTCACAAAATATCTACAAAATCTAGTTAAAACTATTAAAATCAAAACTGTACAGAAAATTTACAAAAAGTAGGAGAAAATTAATTGCATTAGAACTATATAAATATATGCATCATGCTAACATGGAGAAGTGGTATGCGATTTATTTATTTATTTATTTATTTTTAAACATAGACAATGTAAGTACAAAAAGGATGTTGAGAAATGGCACAGCCAATGGAGATCTCAGAACCGTCTTTGATTACAGTAGGTCAGGAAATGGAAACCAGCTGATTTAGTGAAATGAAGTGCATGATCCGAGGCCACCAGGCCAGTTCAGCTCACTGAAACAAAAGCATTCCCTGTGGCTGGGAAAAAGAAAACAAAACAAAAATAATAATAATAAAAAAAAAAAAAAAAGCTCTTGAGAGAGTTGTTCTAGAATTGATAAAGTTTGTTAAGAGTCCAGGCACTTTTGTTGAGCGTGTCAGACTTCTGTGTGTTGCTGGGAATCAAGCGGAGGGATTTTCACGTCTTCAAAGTGACCGTCGTCTCCACTCTCGTAGTCGCTCATCATGACTTCCGACTCCATTTCACAGCACGCCGACACATCGGAGCAGGAAGCTGTGGAAGCGTACACGGACATGGACATGTTGTCTACAGCAGGTGCTTCAAAGTCTCTGTTGTACCCTAATGTGTAAGGAGCGTAAGGTTCTCTGTAACCGCCGTTGACACCACTGGTTGTGGTCTGAGGTTCTGACATGTCTGCAGGGTAGTGGTGGGGAAGGTACTGGTTCAGGTTAAATCTCTGCCTGCTTCTCGTAGAAGAACCCAAGCTACCTACGGCTGGCATGTCTCTGGGTGGCTGTATTGACTCAAACTGGTCGCTGTATTCTGGTGGTAACGGTGGAAGCTCATCAGGTGCAGGGAAGTCATCAGGTGGAGGTGGAAAATCACTTTCTATGTCATAACCGCCAGGGTAATAGTCTGTATCGATGGCGTTTGGGTCCGTGTAGAGGGGAGCTGACTCCTCGACCACTTCGTAATTTGGATACTCTTGGATACCCGGCAACTGAACGCTTGGCATCCAGTCTGACGTATCCCAGTGGTAACCTGCAAAGTTAATTTATTTTAAAAAAAGTAGTATTAGTACCTTATCTTCAAGTCAGTCTGAAGTAAGACGTCAACACGTGTATTAAGACAATGCAATCACTGTGATTAGCACACTACTTGTTAATGAGAGAGCAGTTTGCCCCGGTTCCACAAAAGACGTTCAACACAACGCAACTTTACGCTATGCCATGCATTAGATGTTGCGCCATTCACACTCCAACTCTGACATGTTCTCCGACATCTCACCTAACGTGGGAAGAGCTGGGGGGCACCTACGGAACGTGCTGTCTCCGTACATAATGGTATAGAATTGTTCACTGGAGGGCAAAGAACCAGCCTCCCTGTGCAGCTGCGTTTTTAATCCACTGTGGTTGGGTCATTACAGCTGGGGTGATAATAACTGCCGTGCTTTTAGAAGTAACGTCTAATTGGTAAAGTATCCAGACCATTTAAAGAGACTTTACCCCTTAACTGCGTCGTAAAGTTAATTTCACAAAATGCTGTTAGCTCTACAGGAACCTCCACACCTCTGATAAAAATCTTTGACTATTAGTAAAGACATTCCACATTCAAATACAAGAACAAAACAGGAAAATCAAGCTTAATCATGCATAAATGACCGAACTTGATCCTCTCTTGCAAACTTCCCTTGAATAAGTTTGTATTCATCCGCTGGAAACTAGATGCAAGCCTAATCTTATTAAAAAATGATTGTTTTTCTCATCTGAACACCAAAAAGGAAAACAATACAGAACTGTAATAAGGTGCACATCTAGTAAAGAGTAATCACTGCAGACAAACGCACAGCAAGCAACTGAGAGTGAGTCTGTGTTAAAACCAAAGTATTAACAGCGATATTTTGGTGAACATCAATGAACTGCATGCAGGAGTCACCTCTTGAATTGCTGAGGTCAGGAACAGCAAAAGATTCTTTAGGTGGCAGAATGAGAAGAAAAAGGAGAAAACATCTGTAGTTAGGAATCAAAATAGTGGAACCAACGTGAAGACAAACAATGACTGTCACTACGGTGGTCGTGCTGCTTTTGTCCAGTTTACACAGCAGTACTAAAGGTGGCTTTTTTTTTTTTTTTTTTTCTCCTGGGCTCCTTTGTTAGGCTTGAAGTGTGGAATGGCTACGGAGTTCGTGTACGGCCCGCCTGGGACACGGCGGCCTAAGGGCAAAATCTGCAGCCTGTAGTTTGCGGAAATCTCCTTATCAATAGATTTAGGACTTCTGCTAAAAAGGGGTAACGAGACTTGGTCTCTTTTTTTTTTTTTTTTTTTTTTTTCCATTTCCTTGTATCCCCTTGTTTTTCAATCCAGTGCTGCACCTGCTAAGACTTACACTTCCACGTATCTTAGTGCAAAGACGGGAATTCTCCCTTTAGCTGCTCCCATGGGGTGGGAGACCCAGCTCTCTCGGTACAGCACTCGCGGCAGCTCGCGCTCAGCAGAGAACGGGCCTGTGTTATCTGACGAGTTTTAAACCTTTCTCTGTTCAGGAACCTGTATTCCCTCTTCAGGTCTGTAAGGATCTTACCCTATGAATTAATACTCTGTTCCTGGAAGACTGGAGGGACAGAGGTTGACTCTTGGAGGAGGTTTCCTCCTTTTTTTTTTTTATTTTTGATTTTTTTAAGCTTGCCTAGCCTGGACAAGAAAAATGCTGTCCACACTAAAGGAGATATCAGTCCGAGACTCTTAAAAAACCTCTGGCCTCATCTCCAGGAGAAGGTGCTGACCAGTAGTCTACTTAGAAGACGACTTTCTTCATTTTTCTAGGGAAACTGGGTGCAAAACTAAAGCCAACGGGCAGACCAGGGCCTCATGGTTTAGCGCGCTTTTACCAAGGAAGGGGGAGGTCTTGGTCCTGTCCTTCTGAGGCAAAGACCCTTTAACAGAAAGCACAGACATGCAAACTGGAACCCGCTGTGCCCATCTCTCTAGGTGACGAGCTGCTAGGCTGGAGCTCTGTTTGCACAGAGCTACAACCTTCCCCAAGGAGCAGTGCCGAGAATGTGGGGCTACAGCTGCCCTAGGACGAGGGTAGCTCCAGTTCAGGCTTCCAGGGGAGCCGTTGGACAGAACGACTTGGGAGACTACAGGAAAGGACCATCTGCCCCAGAACTTCACCCTGCTGAAGGCCTGAGCAAGGATCTCTGCTGCTCGCGCTGGCACCCTCCTGAGGGTGCTCCAAAGCACAACTCTTTACCTAAGACCCTTGGAAAGACGGAAGGCTTATTAAGAGTAGAAGCTTCCCAGCGTTAAGACGTAGCTGAGCAGAACATCTTTAACCTCTCTATCAATATTCTGCAATGCATAAGATATTTGTATTTATCTTGCAGTGATGTTAAACCACCAAGCAATGCTTTCAACTTTGACTTGAGAACTACATCCGTCACTTTTAGTTTCTACCAATTAAAATCTCAGAGAAAATCTGAATAAGTTATTACATATTTCCCCTGCTAGATTTTGACGCTTCTAGTCTTATAATTCTCCCTTTCCTGCGTACTGCGCATTACAGTTTTTTAGCAGCGAGGACTATGGCCTGTAGGTAGACATTAATGAAATTCTCTCATGTGATCACAAGTCTTTGCATTTATCTACTTTTTGCGCGTCTGCATGCATTAGACAGGACGCACTTCAAATAACGAACCGAAAAGAATCTTTAGCTCCTGTAATTAATTTTATGTTCTTAAAATGGCTTCATTTTAAGTAGGAGTTAAAAAAAGTAAGGTTTCCTAGTCTGTATTAAGAAATAGGAAAAACACTGCGGGGGTTATTTCAGAAGGAGCCTCTGCAGACGCGTGGTCATGGAGTGAATTCCTTGTGTATTACTGGAACTTTTAAGGATTTTGAAGTCAGTTAAAACAACAGTTAGCGTTTGTATAGACTCACCAGCACCTTTATTACTACCATTATTTTGTAAAGAGTTTGCATACTCCAGAGTGGCCAGTTCTTAAATGTTGGCAGAAAAGATAAAATTCCATTGAAAATGTTTACTTTACTTGTTTCTAACTTCTAAATCCATACTATGCACACAAAGATGTGTGTGTGTACGTATACGCACCCAAACACACCTTTCAGGTACTGATGCAAGGCTGGGTAGTAACTACTTAAACTGACAGGGATGTGTATGCCCATAGACAGCAACTGCATCCTAGAAATCCGATTTTTCTGCTAGAGAGACCCCTGAAGGGCAGGGCAGTGAGTACTGGGACCAGACTGGGACCAGTCTGCTCAGCGGGACGAGGTGCCCACAGATGTGGGTGGGAGAAGAGAAGGAAGCGGGGGCTGCTGCTTTTTCATCTACTGTAGGGTATGTAATTGCCTTTGATGCCATCTCAGTTCTGCCGGGAGCTTTAGCGGGAATCCTTTCAGAAGAGAGGAAGCACCAAGACCTTTTTATGCCAATACATCCCCTCCCGCCCCCCACCACCCCCCAAAAATCACACTTTGAAATCTGTCCACAGGGTAGCTAACAGCATACACATGAAAATATCAACAGATAGATGATATAAATATATTCTTTGCTAACACTTATCAGAAAATCCAAGCAAAGAATATTTTATAACTCCCATCTGTTAGGACTACATTACTAGAAGACAAACGTGCATTATTCTGCCAAAGCAGTAAGTAAATATTAAAATATGTATATACCTTCTTTTTCCACCGAGTCAACAACAGCATTGACAAGGTGTATTACAGTCACTACGGAAGCTTGTAAAAGGTATAAAAGGAGCAAATTAAAACAAACCTATAGTTAGTATCACTTTAAACAGCATATAGGTGTACAAGAAAACACTATAAAATTGCAGTTCATGACTATTTTATAAAGCAAGATTATTGGTGTACACATACATTCACTCTCTAGCTAGAAAGCAGTTGCATACAATACATAAAATACATCTCTAAACCTGAATTTTATTCTTGATAAACATGGAAAAGTACTTGTAACTACTCCCGAAGCAAACTCTGCACGAGCACAAAGCTGCTTTAGTTGGGTTAGAATTCCTGAAGTGTTGCCTAAACACACCGTTTGTGGAATGCTGCATCTAGACAGCAATAAATCAGGCTTTTCTAAGGGCGTGTGTCGGGTGAATCAAGGAGTATTGCTTTAGGCTTCCCCTTTTAGATGGCAAACTACATTCCCCCCCTGTCAGGGGAAGACCAGGGGAAGAAATTTTCACCAAAATGAACTAAAATGCTAGAATATGAAAAATAGCTACTGAAAGCGCCTGTTGCTGACCTACTTAAGTCGTGTGCAAACACTGCTATCACAGCAAGAATACCAAATTCAGGTTGTGACATTCTTATTTAAAAACAACCAAAATGAATGTATTTTTTTATGTCTTCCCTTTCCCAAGATACTTTTGGAAGGGAGGAGGATTTACTCTTACAGGGTAGGACGAGGTAAGCGCATGCAATTTGTTTGCATGGCTCAGGGATTAAATTTCAAACTAACAAATTCAGAATATACCAAAAAGGAACGAAGGAACAATATCTACGATGCTACAGCTATTTAAAACGATGTATTAATGAGTAATCAATACATGACAAGAAATACGAGAAGGAATGTATGAAACACATGGGATGGGGAGGAGGGGAGAACGACATGTACTGCACAACACTTAATACCACAGGAAAAAAGTTGATATCGGGTCTACTGATACGATGATGAGTATTTTAAGCACAACATTTTACTTTCACCAATCATTAACACAGATGTTTCGTTTCATGCTGTTAAGGACAGGTCACTCTACTTCGTTGAGAAGCAGAATGGTCTTTATTCCTAAGCTAAAGGAATTTCAAATTCTTTTTACCATTCAGAGACAAAAGCAGGAATTGGAATGAAGAGTCAAACCAGCTTAACTCAGGGAATGAGGTTAGGAGAGAACTGTGGCTTTGTCCAATCGGTCTGAAATGTTTCTGAAAACGCGGATGCATTCGTAGCAACTGTAAGAGCATCTCTCGTCACAATGGAGAAGTAAAAGGCTTCCAATTAATAAACCCCACAAATACGTATGCTGATTATATTTTGATGGACTGGAGTTATGATCAAAATATTTTTATATTGGCTTTTTTCGAGGTATGAAATTTTGTTCTGAAATCATTTTAATCATGGTGAAAGCCAAATATACTGTTCTACTGTAACAAAGTTCCTTTTTTTTTTTTGTGCAGCTTCCTTCATTACTAAAGTAATCAAACTTACAAGCAGTCCCTTAAACTCTGCTCTCACTCAGAACTGATCTGATCCATATGGGAGCTGAGGTCGCAGCAAGAAAAAGAGAAGGAAACAAATGAAACTGTAACACCAGAAAGCTTTCCTGAAAGCTGAACGTCAAAGCGAAAGTTATATTTGTGCAGAGGCCATTTTTTAAATTCACCGTATTCTTGTATAAAGTGATAACTAATGATTACCTAGAAGAGTTTCTGAAATTTAACACCTTTTAAACACAAGGCTCTGAACACCTCGTGCTGCATTTTCACTGTTAATATTCTAACAACACAGAATGAATATATATAATTTTAAGGTAAAGTAATTAACATGAGGTGCAAGATAGGCAAAATACTTTAAAAAAATTAACAGGTCTGGCTATTAACATAAGTAAATACAGATATATATTAAATAAGCTATTATTTAATATATATTTGATCTCTCTAAGTCCTATTGCTACTAAGAGATATAGATGCAAAGACAGACCAAATGACTGTAAGCGGCAGTAGAGAACGAGTGGATTTTACGTACCATTGTCATCGCAGGATTCAGACTGGAAGGAGCTGAGAGACTGGACCTCAGACATGCTTTCCCTGGCACTGTAAGGGTGGGAGTTCTTTTCATCCAGAGGCTTTTTTGAAAGGCAGGGGTCAAGATCTACTACTTTAGCTGAAAGAAAAAGTTTCAAGTGAGACAATTAATAGACTCTAGATCACGGAGTCAATAAAATTTCCGGCTGAGATCTACACGTTTTTACACAACTTAATAGAGCGCGAAGCTGGATCAGACCCAAACCCCAGAAGTCATAATGCCTTTTCTACCCGAACAGGCACAGAAAGAGACTTTGCGCTCATTAAAATCGTACCGGTGCACACCTTTAATGGAAAAATAATAAAAGAAGAACGTTTCTTACTGTCATAGTCAAAATCCCAGCTGGGTTTCTGTATCGAATCGCTGTCTGAAGGAGAGTTGGAGGGAGGCGGAGGTGGCAAATTCGGTGCTACACTGCAAACAGCGACAGCTTTCCGGTGACCATGGACAGAATCTGGGTTGAAAGTACTGAACTCTGGGTGCTCGGGGATAGCAGAGCCCTCAAAAGAATTCCGGTCAAGATTGTTCCTGGAGTCGCTTGGAATGCTGGGAGTGTACGAAATGGGACGAACAGGAACCTGTGGTGGGATGTCAGAATAGATGTTCTTATTCAATTTTGCATCAAAATAAGGTCTTTGCAAGAAAGCTGTTGTAGCTCCCAGTTGCTTGTCTTCAGGTTCTGGCTGGTGCTTCTTCTTTCTACTAATCATTTTGCGGCAAACGACAAAAATCACAACTAAGAAGAATATTCCTGCGATGAAAACAATAATCCCAATCACTTCAGCTAAACTAATGTTCCAAGAGGTTGAAACATATTTGTTAAGAACAATGTCTGTGCAGTGTTTTCCTCCATATCCACGGCTGCAATTGCAGTGATATGAACCGTAAGTATTCTCACAAAGGGCACCATTAAGACAGGGGTTTTCTACGCATTCATCGACGTCGGTCAGGCACCTACCAGAAACAGAGCAGAGAAAGGACGGTTAGTTTACATCACCAGTCTCTGTTGTAGTCTCCTTGTTCTCAACAATTCTAGATATGTTTGATATAGGGTACTGTACACGAACAGGCAATTCACTATTTTACCAACATTTCAGATTTCATAGAATCATAGAATGGTTTGGGTTGGAAGGGACCTTAAAGATCATCCAGTCCCACCCCCCTGCCCTGGTCAGGGACACCTCCCACCAGACCAGGTTGCTCCAAGCCCCATCCAGCCTGGCCTTGAACCCCTCCAGGGATGGGGCAGCCACAGCTTCTCTGGGCAACCTGGGCCAGTGTCCCACCACCCTCACAGCAAAGAATTTCTTCCTAATATCTCATCTAAATCTCCCCTCTTCCAGTTTAAAACCGTTACCCCTCGTCCTATGGCTCCCCTCCCCGATCCAGAGTCCCTCCCCATCTCTCCTGTAGGCCCCCTTCAGGTACTGGAAGGGGCTCTAAGGTCTCCCTGGAGCCTTCTTTTTTCCAGGCTGAACCCCCCCAACTCTCTCAGCCTGTCCTCACAGCAGAGGGGCTCCCAGCCCTTGGACCATCTTCTTGGCCTCCTCTGGACCTGTTCCAACAGGTCCATGTCCTTCTTGTGTTGGCGACTCCAAAGCTGGACACAACTTCAACCAGTTTGAACTGATAACTGTGAATTAATACTGTTAAAAATTCAATGTATGTGGAACACTACCTACCTTTCTCCACGAAAGCCTGCTTCACACTCACAAACAGGTCCATCCAAACTGTCAATGCACTTGCCACTGTTTTTACAAGGATTGTCTTTGCAATATGGACCCAGCTGGCACCTGCAAAGGCAAAAAAATAAAGGAAAAAACAATTAGCAGCATGAACGAACCATTACGTTACTGCAAGTAAGTATACAATGTAGGGTTCAGGGCTGTAGGGGTTGACATTAACTTTAGCTAACTCCAGTGGTTTCAAAGCCTCAGCTTTAAATAGGAAACACATAAAAAGACAACAGAAAAAGTGTTACGTTTATAGCCTGTTGTCTAAGGGGTTCATTGGTACAATAAACCATACCAACATACCTTTGGCCTGTGTACTGTCCTCGGCACTGGCAGATAAAATCATCGCTGACCGGGATGCAAGTCCCACCATAAAGGCAGGGGTTGGAAGCGCACGGGTTGACGCTTACGTCGCAGTGAGTTCCCATAAACAAAGGCGCGCACTTGCAGTAGTAACCTGAAATCAAACACAGGCTTTTGGAAAGGCGCACGTGGCTTTACTGGATTTAAGATAAGACCCTCCCTGCCCGCCTTCCGTCCAAGAGAGAGAGGATGGGAAGAAATAGAAATATTTTTATTGAAAGGTGAAGGAAAGTCTAACAGTAAAGTTTTTCTTGAGTATGATTGAAGGGTAACTTCCATTTCTCTCACAAAACTTGAGCTTGTCACGACGATTTCAGGATTTTTAAAGGATGACTCTCAAGCGGGCAGTTAAGAGGACGGACCTCAGGTGTTGACACTGAAGATTAAATCTGTGTTTTATACCCCAAGAAATTGAGTCTAGAACACAGGCAGACACAAGCTTCCTACCAGACAACCAGCCTTCTACAACTCTCTGGGAAAGCCAGAATTCCTCACACAGTTGATTTGTCCATCAAGGCAGGGAAGTGGAAAGGCGGTTTTGAAAACTCACTAAGAACACAGCACCGCTTACCTCCGTTTGACAGCGCATTGCAGATGCCTCCATTCTGACATGGGCTGCTGGAACAACCTTCCGTGGTGGTCAGTAAGCATCCAGGAGTCACATCTACAGATTCTTCCATGTGTGCATAATTTCGCGGTTTACTGTTCAAGGGGAGCTCTTGTCCATTAAGTACAACAGAATCCATACAGCCTCTGAAACCGTTGCTGACCTGAGGACTTCTACCGTGTCTCGTACCTTGCTGCCGAATATGGCCACCAAAAAACACATGATTATCCAGGTTGAGTGTCCTGAGGGTACCAGGAGCAGTACCAGATGCAGTGTGCACCCTATCCAGAACAAGTCGGGCGTAATTTCCGTCCACTTCAAGGGACACCGTATGCCACTGGCCATCGTTAATCTGAATGCTCTGAACGGAGACAATCCCAGGTCCACTGCCACAATCGAATTTATATTGCAGCCTTCCATGGTGAATCTGCAGAGGAAAGCCACAACGTCACCAAATGGTCTGCGCACTTCAGGAGTAGAAAATATTGATGCCTATAAAAGTTTATGTTTGCTGGAGAGACAGGATGATGGTGGTGTTCATAAAAGGCAGTTTAATAATACTGCATTCCAAACTGTCACAGTGATTGTGATTCATTCTCTACAGTTCTTTTAATTAAAATGTATACTTAGTACGTTTTTTCCTCTAGTGGAGAAGTCACAGATCATCATCAAAAGATTACAATACTCAAGACCTTTCATCTTGTGCTTCTGTACAGATTTAATGGGCATTATGAGCAAATAAATTTAAAGTTGTTATTTAAAATAGATAATTCGGGTTTTTGTTTTAAACTAATTCCTTTTACACATTAAAAAAATTCTGTACAAGTTTGTCACCTGGATGTATAACGCACTCTACCTTGAAGGCAATTCTCAATTATAACAATTCTCCAGAGATGTTATGATTCAATCTTTTAATTTGGCACAAAAAATAGTGAGAAGATGGTAAGAAGAAAAGAGGAGATATGCACCAGGAGATTTTAATATACCTCTAGGATACTGTAGTCTGTTCCCCGAGCATACATAACAACTGCGTGAGCAGAGTAAGTTCTAAGTCTCATGGTCAGCTTCATTTCCTCTTTGTTCTCGTTTTCCATGAGACGGTATTTCACATAGCTGCTCCCAGTAAATGTCACGGCAGAGCCAGCTGATGCTTAGGAATACAGAAAAGCATAAAATGTGTTAAAACAAATTTATATGTGGAGTAACACGGTTTTACGTAGAGATTTTTAGAGTTAATTTCTTACCAGGACACTGTCCTGCTTTGCTGTCTGGGCAAACACAGGTGTATTTTCCTTCCTTTGGATCTCCTAAACATTCGGTACCTTCAGGGCACGGGTTTCCTTCACACACACTGTTCACCAGGGGGCATTTCCCTTCTGTAAAACAAAACACGTTATTTCTCTTCTGTTGGTGGTAGTGGTATTTTGTGAAAAGGGACACTTAAGTACAGCAGCTGAAAGCAACCCACATGATCTTCCTAACTGTCAGACAAGGAAGTGAAGTAACAGTTATGGGACAGGACTGGCACAAACACCGACTTGGGCAAATGGCAATGTATAGTGGCTGAAGTTCATAGTTATCTTGATTCCTCAGACGATTCAATTGGTAAAATTTGGAAACTGGTGTATATATTAATCATGGACAGAGTGGGTTGGGGAGAGCAGGAAAAGAGCGTGTCTGTATTTGAGACAGAAAAGGAACAGGCTTTAAACATTTATTTAAGATGTACAAGTTCACCCAGCAATGTTAAGTCATGATTTTAAAAAGCAATGCTGTTTCCTTCAGAGCTAAAGACAAATTAATCTGCTCTTATACGTATCTTAATGAATATTCGTTTCCCAGCTCACCCTGTCATTCCCAGTCAAGTCCCAGCTGTGTGGGCTATTCCGCTAAGCGGAAACCAGGAAATACTCAAGTACTTTGCAAGAACTTACCTTTGTGCATACAAGACTGAAAATGGCTGGCAATGTAGAACAGGCCAAAAAAAAAAAGGAACTTTCATAAAATGAAGGTTTAAAAAAAAAAAAATAAAAAATCCCCTCCCATGAGCTTATATTATGTAAACTCTTAAAATGAGGTAATGAGACAAGAAAGAATTACTCCTTATTCTGAATAAAATTAGGCAAATGTTGCAGTGAGGGTTACAGGACATTCTTAATCATGTCCTGTAATATAAATTTTCCCCTGTGGATTATGGCTCTTGAAAACCAGAACAATCTTTTCAAGGATACTGTTTTCCTTACGACTTTTCTTACCTTTACAAAGACAAACTGCTGTTCTGTGGTGACGGGGAGTGACAAAACTCAACCTGGCTGTGCTGTGGGTTGACATGATGTTCTCATCCACTGTTACTTTTTCTTCACAAAATTTCAAAGGACAATCCAGGCCTGCGCAAAGCTTATGGAAAACACCGATTATCCGGACACCTAAAATCTCCTCTAGGTCTGGCACAGAAGAGTTTATCTTGTGGAGCAAAATTCTCATTGGGTGCTGAGAGCTACCAGACTTTTCAATGTTCAGGAGGACGTCTAGGTTTGAAGGAGGATCGGAAGGCTGCAAACTAACAATCTGGATGTCATTTCTCCTCACGCCCAAGATGTTTCTTAAAGCTCTCTGGAAATTGCGCCAGTAATCACCGATGAATTCTTCAGGGGCGAGGTTTGCAAAGCGTATTGCAATGCTGTGATTTAGTAAATCTTGTGTGATTTGTCTGATGTGTACAGTAATATCAGCTGCAGTTGTAAATTTCCCATCTGTAACAGTGACATTTAGGAGGTACTGTCCTACGTCCAACCTTTTATGTGCTATTAGTTTGCCACCGGTACTCGAAACGGAGAACAAGGATTCCATTTTGGGGTCCAGACTGTATGTCAAAGTATCATAAACATCTTGATCAGTTGCATGAATTTTTCCAATGACACCACCTGAATATTCTTCCCCGAAGGCTGTGATAAAGATTTCCAGAGGTAGAATTGCTGGAGAATAAATGCTTTCCTCAATAACTCTAATATCAATGTAAGTCAAAGATGACAACGGTGGTTTTCCATTATCTGCCACCTAAAGGAAAATGAGGATAGAGTTACATTTTTGCTTTATCTCAAATTCTGCTGCAGGTATGTGTACTATATAGAGCAGACTTGTATTTTTCTCCAAAAAATACTCCTACAGGGAAATGCTTTATGAAAATTTCATAACACGGCTCTTGACATGAAAGTTAACGCTGAAAATTTAAAAAGCTTATATAAGCAGGCACACACAACCGTGTGTTCACTTCCTCCAAGATTAAAAGGCTGCGGTGCTCTTAGTAGCTTCCTGGCATTTCCAAGTGTTAACGCTTCCAGCAAACACAGAGGAAATGCACAGTAGCTGATTTCAGACAGCAGATGGTGCTGGAAGCTTTTTTATTTCCATGGATGGAAACACATTACAAACCTGAAGTGAGTCATGCGCTCGAAATTTACAACATGCTTCACCACAGTTATTAGGAGGTGGTCTTGAAGACAATCTAAATGCAGTATAAAAAACAGTACTTCAAAAGGAAAACAATACATGTTACAATTAATTATGTTGGCTTTCATGATTTGAGATCACGGAGAGGGTAGAAAACCAACCCACCTGTAGTGCTATTTGCCTCAGACAATTAATTATCTTTAACAGAATCAGCCTAATTCAATTTTAAAGCCTTTTTAAACATCACGTCCCCTGTCCTCCACCCCTCTCCGACAAAAGCATACACTGTTGTTGTACGAAGAGGGGACAAAAAAAGAGTAGAAAAGAACATTCCCTTGGGTTCACTTTCTTTCTTTTTATTTCTCAGTTCTTGTTTCCCATCTATCTTTTTCCCAGAGCTTTTTCCCAGTTACTGAAAGTGAGACTAAAGAAATGGGCAAAGCAGAAGTGGAGAGATGTGAAAGGACAGAGGGGATACAGAGGGCTCAGAAGGCAGAAAATATCCTGCATTATTCAAAAGATTTTACAATAATTTTACAATGAGGACAAGTGGTCGGTACGCTGTGATGATCTACGCAGAGAAGCTGCTTTTGGGTTTTCATACAAGTTTAAGCAAAAGAGGAAAAACTCCAGGCACAAGATTATCTGTGGATGTGCACATAATCGAAGCATTTTTTAAAGGTAATGCGCGTCTCCTAGAACTACATATCCTCATCCCTTAACTCCAACAGACAGGCATGGCTAGAAACTTGCCCTCTAGTTACCCAAACATAAATAACGACAGACAGAGAGCTCAAGTTGGCAAAGTTTTGTTTTGCCGAGATTTCTGCCTGGAAACAAGACAAGGCAGGCAGTCTAGCTACAGGAGAAATGCCCAAGGGAAACAAGAAAGGGTTTAAAACAAACAGGCAAGCAAAATTATAACAAATGGACAGCAAGTAGGAAAGAAGAGCCCCAGGAGAAATTATTTTTCACTAGTGCAGAGATATTAAAAATCTGCTCTGGTTTTAAACTAAAGACTTCAGAGCGTGGCACAAAGGGCTGGATGACTCATAGCTGAAGATTCCACGCACTAATGCTGTGAGACATTTGTTAATGGATAATCTATTTCCTTTGGAGAGAGGGAAAGCAAATGTGAGTGGCATGCATATGTAGGTGGATGTTGGGGAAAAAAAAATATCTTTATTTCTATTAAAACTCCAAAAGTAAAGTAATAGAAACGGTCATCTCAAGTAAAGTTTTTTTGGTAGTAGTGGGGGTGTGGGGTGTGTATGGGAGGGGTTGTTTGTGAGTTTGGGGGATTTTTTTGGGTGGGGTTTTTTCCATTTTATTTTTTTTTTTTTTCAATTAAAGTATGCCTGTAACATAAGAAGACCTCTTCCTCAGCAATCCATTCAGAAGCAACTAAGGTGAAAGCTGTCAATACAGAAAAGCACGTAAGTGAAGATCAGTTAAAAACCAAAACCGAGTATCGAGACATCATACGCAGCCATTAACTTGTGAGCTGCAAGATGATAGCACAGAAATTAAAGCCAGTGTAAACTTGAGAAGATGTCTTCCTGCAGCCTTTGAAAAGTCTTTCTTTTAAATGAACGGGGGAAAAGTATTTTTTTTTTACAAAAAGTGATGTATCTATTTTGGTGTGTATCATTGGGACTGAAGTCTTGTGATATGGCAATGCTAGTTTTAGTCTTAGATGCCTTCACACTCACGTACAGTGACTCACTACAGAGAAGATAATAGCAAATTATAGCACTGTCTTTATTTTTTTAAAAAAGCTATCATAGCATAAGATGATAAATGGCAATTAAAAGACAGTGACATATTTCCAGAATCCAGGCAGGGAACTTGTAAACCAAGGGATTAGACAGGTCCAAAATACTGAGGTTGGGTAGTAGAGCACACAAAGAATGTATATTAGTGTACTCTTCTTTAATGATTTACTATCTCTGAGACGCCTTTGTTCTAGATGAGTACATTTCTTTTAAGACACTCGTTTAGCTACTGCATGCCATTAAAATAGCCTTTATTCATTCCCTAGGAAAAAGAGGCACTTTTCAAGTGCTGTGCTAAAGAGAAGAGAGCTGAAGTACCGACAGGCTGTTTACAAGCATCCTACAGCCCAGGAAGTGGCTCGGAAATGAAAGAATTCTGTGATTCCACCCAGAGGAAGGTGTTAGACGGGCGCCTGTGTACAAAAATTACATATGTACATACTCATACATAGAGAAAAGGCAGGCACATTAGGAAGGGCCAAAGGTGCAGCTAAATCATGAAATGTGACAAAGTTGGTGTAATTGTCTACATGAAACAGACATAATTACCTGTGCATGCATTCATAGGAATACATTTTAGGAGCAAAATAAATAGAAAATAGTTACTGCTTGGAGAAAATATAAACTAAAACATATGAATCTTGTATGACACTGATTGCACATACAAGAAAACATTGCTGGTTGTTCCTTCCTAAATAAAAAGGTGACTTTGGGGAATCTGTACGGAACTTGGAAAGCCTGTTAGGCAAGCGTGACAAAGCCCAGCTCTGCTGCCGTGTGGGACTCGTGCAGCCTAGGAAGGCCAACAGAGCCATCGTTTAGGTACCCTGAAGGCTAATCTAACCCACCACTAATTAGCAGGTCACTACTGAGGAAAAAAAATGGCTACCAGAGGAATGATATAACTCCCTGCCCCATTTTTAATCTCAATTCTTAAACCCTAAACTAAACTACATTTAAATGGAACCTTTACCTATGCTAGTTCTTATACCGATGGCACCTGCTAACATGTTTTAGTGACTCAACCAGCAAACAACAGTACCTGTGGGAAATCTTTTTCCTTCCCCAAAGAAGAGAGAGAGACTTCGTGTCAATATGCCACAATTATTATCCCAAATGTGGACAAAACTCAGTATACAGAGACAGCACTGCTTAAACTCTGCAAGTGCGTGCGTACTCAGAAGTTGTCTGCAAGATTACATATGAGAATAACTTGGAGGTTGAAAGAAATTCCTTGTGTTAAAATAAAGGTAAGAACTTTTCTTAAAACACGAATCTGGGAATGAAGTTTAAGAATTAAGGCCAGCTATTTTTAGCCAACCAATTTTAAGTCCCCTGTTCACAGCTGCTTAATTTATAACTGAATTAAAAAGGACTGGATAAGATTAAAAAAATTGGTTTGAACTTTTCTTACATTGGGTTACCAAAAGGTATTTTAGAAAAATTAGCTATGTTAATGTAACCTGGATTTTTGGACACGGTCTGATCTTTTTGCACAACAATGGCAAATGCAGGCATATATCTTATAGCATTTCAGGGTCGCTTTTGAATTTTCTGCCGTGTTTTCCACTGCAAGATTCTGCAATCTCGGAGTACTGTGCTGCAAGTTTCAATGCTACAACAAAGGTCCACTGACCTGGTTTTCCAAACATTGACCCAGTTAACATTTCACTCACACCTCACCCTCACCATGAGTTTAATTCAGCTTACTCTCACACCTGGGTAGGTTTCCGTTTAAATCAACGGACATCGTCTCCGAAGATGTTACCAGAAGGGACATGCCTCAAACGCCTACTTGGCATGTCAGGATCTTGGAACAGAAAGACAAAGGGTAGGCAGGAAAAAGTGGTGGATTGGGCACGGGTGGGCAAAGTCAACTGAGTACTTATAATGCAAAACAGCGCGTCCTACCTGAACGTGAAGTAAATAGTGATCCCTCACTTTGCGGTTCAGCGCAGCAGCAGTCGTCAGTACTCCCTGCTGGTTAACCTGAAAAGTGTTCTCTTCGTTTCCACTCAGGATGGTGAAGAGAAAAGGCGGGCCATTGTGAGAAGAATCCTTGTCTGTCACCACTAGCTGGAGCACGCTAAATCCAATAGGCTTATTTTCCTATAAATGCATAATACAATTACATTGGGTTTCCTATAGTTGAGCATATAGCCTAACATCAATGTCTTTTTCACAACAGAAAAAAACCCTAAATATCACATTACTATCAAACCAGTTAATCAGTATAAGAGAAATCAGAATGACAATATTGTTCAAGGAAAAATACCACCCTTTGAAAATCATGATGAAAACAATTAAAGGAGAAAGGCAGCACAGTTTAAACTTTGTTTTTTTAAACTTCGTCTTACATTTTTAAAAGTAGGCTCAGCTTTGAAATTTTACGTCTTCCACTTTTGGTCTGAATTAAGATTACTGTAGATTAATTACCAAGTGATCAAAGATTTCAACTTTAGCTAAAACACCTGCAAAGAATTATCCAATGCCTTTGTTGGGAGGACTAGGAAAACACAGTCCTCCATCTGACCCCTCGTGTCCCTAATTAGTGTTCTGACTATGGTTGTGGCTGCTACAGTCTGGTTAAAATATGAAATCCAGGTTTTAAAATTTGCATCATAAAATCCCTTCCAAGTTTGTATCACGTGGATGTGGTTTCACAGACACTTCACACACTTTGGTTTATTGTGTATCCGATCCACACGCACAACATTCTCTAACTCTTGTAACACCCCTCCCAGAATATTTGTGCTATACTGTATTGACCAGATTTTTTTTATATATATATACACACATATATTTTAAATGCTAAAAAAAGGTACAAGTGTTATTGTGAAGTACAACAATAACAAAATGCTATCCTTTGCAGCTGCAAAAGCTCTTAAAAACAAGCATATTCTTTGTTCTTGACAGAATAAGTGGGTGAAATTCTGCCAAGTTAATTATCAGATATTGCAGCTGAAGCTTTTTTCCCCCCCTTCAGCAAAAGAAACAAGGGCCATCATTTAAAAATACAAATATTTACATCTGGACATCTCAAGCAATTTGATTTTCATAATAGCTAAGCGCATTCCCAACTGTGTCCAAATACGCCCATCTCCAGTCTATCAGGAAATGCACACCAGCATTCTTGGACAACTCCTCCAGCTTCTTCTCTGTCACCCTCATACTAGGACAGGCTGACATGAACGAACTATAAAACATGAGGGCTTCCTTTTTAATTGAGCAAGGGAAACATTACAGACACTGGCCTTATAGTCTACAGTTTTAGGGGATACATTAATTAACACTTCAAGAAAGACGATTATTGGGGAAAGCAAAATACCTTTGACAGCACAAAAACCATACAAATCTATTGCTTTTTTTAAAAACAGTGAGATCCAGGACATCTTACTTGCATATTCTGTATATGTTGGGAAGAGATGAATCACTTTGTCCTCTTTTGGAAAGCTACCTTTACAAATCACGTACACGGTCTCCAAGAGAAGTGGTAGGTTAGGATCCCCACTCATCTATTGTACCAGGCCAGACACCAGCAACAGCAAATGGACCCGAGGGATTGAGCTCACTTACGTTACCAGTATAAAAGTCTTAATGCAATTCCTTTGTTCCTTTCCATTTATTCTCTACAGGATTCAGGAAGACAAGTGGTGCAGCTGCTGCCTCTGCTAACTTTGCTTTAGAGTTTTCTGAATCAGGCAAGTACCTGCCAGCATTTGAGAACCTGGCCCACTACTACCGTTCTAAGGTGCAAAATTAGTCAAAGGGTTGGTATGTAGCGATATGAAACACTACTCCCGTTTTAACTGCCTCTCATCCCAGAGGAGGCCAATAGGAATTAAATCTCGAACTATGTGCCACAGTGCACAACACTTGCTTTACAGTAACAGGTACCTAAGGTATCTTTTTCTAAGCAGCGACTCTAAATTATTATTTATTTTAACCTATCTGTATGATGCTAAGAATATTATGAACATATATGCAATGTATAATATACATACACATGTACACACACAAAGTATATTAAAAAAGACACGCTGTACTTGCAACGTAAAGTTCTAAATAGACTGCACAATGTGAATTTTGTAACCCTAAACAATTATGCAGGTAAGCAGTCTCACTGATAACCTTAAATAATTAAAAATACAGGAAAATAAAATTGAAGCATTGGGTTTATCGTATCTTGCAGAATTTTTCAAATCACAAAGTCACATGCAAATAACACTACTGATATTATTACTAAAACTTCATCATCTGTATTTATATTACCTGGATGATAACGCTATAGTTTCCTTTTGAGAATACTGGAGGATTGTCATTTACATCAGAAACATCAATATTAACTGTGGTGGTGTTAAGTCGAGGTGGGTTTCCATTATCTGAAGCTTGAACTGTCAAGGTATATCCTGAAATCTATGAAATAATAAAAAAATTTTCAAACATTCACTAAGCAGCAAAAAGTAACAAACTTAGCTTTTGTTTTAAGCAAGAAATATTTTGTGCAAACCCCCAGTAAAGCTTGCCTTCATATATTTAATCCTTTCTCTTCCTCTCTGTCCCCCAGAAGCACTGACATAAATAGATGCTTTCACTTTATTACTGCTATATTAATTTTGAAACACATGAAATGGTAATTTACAAATATAATCCAAGAAATGGTGGTCATCAATTTTGTATAGCTGAATTAATCCCGAATGCCCAAAAAGCATCAAAAACTTACCTTTTCTCTGTCTAGAAGCTTAGTCACTTTTATTTCACCCCTGCTAGGGTCAATTGTAAAAGGATTTCCCTGGTTGCCATCTATAATTGCGTAGTGAATGCGGTTGTTTGAAGGTCCATCAGCATCATCTGCCATAACCTAAGGGACGTTACAGACTCATTTAAAAACAGGTCAAACTACACTCTATCATCTTTCAGATAAACTCATCCTGAAGATGAGCACGGCTGTTTTGGTCTAACACATTTCATAGTTCTCAGGAGAAACGGCATCCAAATAGAACATACCAACATCACTTAATTTCCTGAATTTCTTCTGAAAAATAAGTCCTGTTCTCATGAGGAGAACACCAATATGTCACAAAATATCATCTACTTTCCCACAGCAGCTCAAGTCCCTGCTTCTGAAACTTTTTCAAAATAAATTTTCAATTCACTCGGTGGCAAACGTTATCTATTCATTTATGTCCATCTTCAAATCAATATATGTTCCTTAAAGACTGAAAGCAAGACTGGCATGACAGAGTATTTCAAAGGAAAAAAATCAACATGACGTACTGTAATGACTGATTGTTCAAGCATAGCATCTTCGCTGATTACTGCAGTGTAAGTGTCTTGGCTAAACACCGGCGTGTTGTCGTTGATGTCTGTTACGTTAATATTCACTGTTACAACATCACTTAATGAAGGTGTGCCTCCATCCGTGGCTTCCACCGTCAAGTAGTACTCATGAGAACTTTCATAATCCAAGCTCTCAATGATAAAAATGGCTCCTAGAAGAAACAAAACAAGAAACCCATCTCACACAAACTCTGCTATTACTGTATTATTATATATTGCAACTTTTGATTTTGGTCTGACAAATACTCAGCTTCTTCAGGGCTTGATTTGTCACTGTAAAGCTGGAGCTACACAGTAAAAAATGATCAGGCTTTACACATAAAAGTAAAAAGGTGAGAAGGTCCTGCCATTACCCCAAAAAGACTCGTGCTTTAAAACCACCTGGCTCACACTCTGTGATAAAAAAAAAGATGAAAAAAATAGAAAATGTGTTCAGAAAATGTCTTTTTCTTCATTTTCAATTAAATTTAACCAAAAATATGAAACGACCTTTAACTTGACTTTCCTTTCAACCAGCATTAAGGTCAGGCATGGAGTATGCAGAGGTAGTAACAGAAGTGTCCAACCACAAATTTAATTGATAGAAATATCTGAGTTGAAGTGTGAGTTTTTAACTGACTAGTTAAGATAGTGCAGTCCCTAACGAACACGCTGATTTGCTGCTGGAAATGTGTTTTCCTGGAACCTCCTTCCTCCTTTCAAATATGTAAAGAAGCTAAACCAGCAAAATACTTCTATATCATAGTACCAGCGCGCACACTGGAAAAAGCAGCTGGAAGAATTATAATTTCAATTACACTGGTATAACTAACTACTAATAACTTTTGGGTAGAAATCTTATTAAAAAAAACCCCAAACTTTACCAGAAATTAACTCTAGAAAAATAACTATATAAGAAAACAAAACTAGAATTGAAGTGTGTATTGATTTTTAACAAAGAATTGTTATTAATAGGGAAAAATTCTCAACAGAACCTAAATGCTTCCTGAGAATAAATCTGACTAACACAAGCCTAAAATCTCCACTGTCATGTTGGATATATCACGCTGGATTGAACAGAATATTCCAACCTCTCTTCAATGCCATATCAAACTCTTCTAGAATTACTGTCTTTGTGGACCAATGACAAGTTTTCCCAATCAATTTAATTTCCGATCTTTCTTTTACCACGTCTGGCCGCTCATTCTGATTATACAGCTTTTGTAAAAAGAGTATTATGTTTCTGTCATGGCAGAACTATGCCGTTCCACCCCCTCTGCCCCCAGGGTGGGGAATATTCCAGCTAGGAAACCCTTAACTCTTGCCAGCTAACTGAATCTAACCCGAGTAACAATAAATAGCAGCATCAAATAAAGTTCCTACTCTACATTCTACTGCACTCCTCTAGTAAGCATGCTGGAAAAATGTGTGAACAGCCAGAAGCACTGGCTTTACAGCCAGGATGATGCACATAGATTATACATAAGCTATTTGGTTGAATTACTGTAGGACGCAGTAGTAGAATGCGAGCAACCAGCTGAGCTTGGTTAGCCTAAAGCATATTCCCAGTTGTAAGCTGTTACCTGTTGTTGAATCGATACTGAATTTTCCATGTTCGTTCCCACTGACTATTGAGTATGTGATTTCAGCATTGGCTTCAATGTCCCTGCTTGCAGCGTAGATCTGGAGAACTTCAGTTCCAACCAAAACGTCCTCTGAGACACTTGCACTATACTCCCTATGCTCAAATACAGGTGGATTATCATTTATATCCAAAACAGAAACTATAAGACTACTTGTTGAAGACAGTCTTCTAGGTAAACCTTCATCTGTAGCTTTCAAAGTTAGAGTGTACACAGCTTGTAATTCCCGATCCAAAGGCTTCTCCAACCGAATGATTCCAGAGAATTCATCAATAGAGAACTGGCCCTCTGCAGAGTTCACCAGTGAATAATGGATTTTACGGTTCATCCCTGCATTTCAAAAACAATTGCAGAGTATGAAGCAGCTGTTAAAATACACCAACAATATAACAGATCTGATAGCTATAGCAATAAAACATGCATGCTAAATATTATCATTTATGTAAAAGTAAATTTCAGCAAGAGTTAAAGGCTCTTGCGAAGGGCAGAATGATTTCCAAAAGGATGTAATCTGATTTAAAAATTAAGCTAACACTTCATTGCACCGATTTTCTGCCACACAAAAACCAGGAAGCATGGTTCTGCTTCAGTCACAGTACTAGCTAATATGAAACGATTAGTAATATAAATCTAATTATAACTTTAGAACAGCAGCATCTGCTAAGCAGGCTTATAAATAACACAGGAGGATATGGGAGAGTTAGGCTGCATCAAATAACCAGACTCAAGTCCATTAAGTTTATTTAAGAACCATGTCCCAAAATTAACAGGAACATAATTTCTGGCAACATTTCTGTATATAAAAAAAAAAAAGAACCAAACAAAAAGCCCATAGGTTTTGGGGCCAAGCATTTTGCTCCTCCTGAACCTCAAAGACTAATGAAGTGTGAAAACATCTGTCACCTTGCAATTCAGCAACCTGGCTTTACCACAGCACAAAGCAGGTTGGGTGTTTCATGAGACTGAGGCAACTATTAATTAATATTATTGGATTAACAAGCTGATAATATGTGGAAATCATACACCTTTAAAAAGACCTTACGCTGGTGTATTTCTTACAACAACGCCTAAGAACAAACTCTTTCCCAATGCCATTTTCAATTCAGGTTCTCTTAAGTACTTGTAACTGAACAGCGAAGAAGATAAAGAGGGAGCAAAAATCTTAACGGAAAGCTACAATCAACCAGGGTTCTCTTTATGGCATGATTATCGATGGCAATGCCACGTTTACACGCACATTTACACATTTACACGAACAGACATGGCTTGACATTCCTTTTACCTACACTAGGAATAAAAGGATGGCCCTAACCTATAATGTTATATAACATTAATAGCTTATCACGCTAAAAATAGCCTGTATTTTGTCTCTTTCCCCTCTCTTCTTTTTCAGAGAGACACAAAAGGGATGTTTCCAAGCTACTTCCACATCAAAGTCAGGAGTTACATGATTTAGTTGCCCTAAATATATCTTTCAGGAGTCTAATCCGGAGAGGTATTTAACATCTGTCAGTTCCACTGAAAGACTTAACACCTCTCAGGATAAGACTAAATAAACCTTACTGTAACTTTGAGACCCTGTCAGAAGTATTGGTCAAAGAATTCATACCTGCATCTGCATCCGTTGCCTGCACTCTTGTCAAAAGGGTTTTAGGCTCCGTGTTTTCAAATACTGTAATGGAGTAAGGATCAGCTGTAAACTCCGGGGCATTATCATTCACATCTTCCAGAGTCAGAATAATATTGGCTTGGCAGAATCTTCCTCCTCCATCTGTGGCTTTCACTAGAAGATAATAAACTGCTTGCTGCTCACGATCAAGTGGCATTAACGTTTTCAGTTCACCTATAAAGAGAATAACATACAGAAGTTGATGCGAGTTGCAAGACTTAAGTATCCCGAACGTGTTATCCTCTAAAATCTTGGTACTCAGAAAAACTAAACAATTTTCTTTTTAATGCTAATTTCATCAGTGGCTAGGTCACCAGCTGTACTGCACTAATGAGCTCCACTTTGCGCAAGGCATGTCCGTAGCCTGTATTTTCAGCTTTAAAAGATTAAATACTAAAATCCTCTGCCTTTTTTTTTCAAATGCTTCCACAACAGAAATTAGCTAAAGTAAGACTACCTGATGGTGCAGAAAGAGAACATGTATACGTGCACTAATCCAGGTGGTTTTGTATAAACAAAATTAAAATATTAGAACTCTGGCTTTAACAAAAGGCACTGTAAAATTCACATATGGTTTTCCTGAACTATTTAGTTGCATTCCTTCCACAGCTATTGAGCTGACTCTCCTCCTCGAACGTTCAATGAATAAACAGAGCTACTAACACTATCAAAGACAACTTGCTGCTACAGACAAACCTCTAGAAGTCTAACACATACTTTCTTTCCAACGTGACAGAAAACACTGACAGACACAATGTATAGTCATTGTCTCCTTTTAACCAATTCAAAAAAGTATTCTGAAACATTGTTTTCGAGGATTCTAGCCCCGCCAATTCTGAATTCATGTAACATCATGCTAGCACCGCACACAAGTGACATTCAAAGTCAAAAAACAATCATGAAGTAAGATCCTTCTCATTTCTTTTGCCACTGAAGTACTCTAATCTCCTACATATTTCCACTATATCTTTGTATTTATCTTATTTAATGTTTTCTATGTTGTTTACTACTCCCTTCTTGCTGTTTGTCTACTACAGCCTGCAGAGCACAGGATTTCGGCATTATCTTTGACCTATATTATAATCCAGAAGACCCGAATGCCATGAAAACCAAAGTCAGGCAAGTTACAAGTTCATCTCATTTCTATAATGCTTCCAATAAAACTGGTGGTACTTTTGGTGTTTAGTATGGAAAGGAGATTTGTTACTCCATCTAACCTCATCCCATTTAATATGCCAAACCAAATGATGGCAAAGAGAACCTGAATGAAGATATTTTCAGTTTATAAACCGTTATTCCTACTACTACAATGAATATAAAAAGTACAAAATTTATAGCATACATTTACTCCGGTCACTTCTGCATGAAAGTTTCTGGCTTCGGGGCAATCACCCTATTTATTCTTTAGTTCCTCGTATATTAAAATACTCGCCTGTCCCCTGACTTCTCTTCAATATATTTTTAGTATTTGTGCAGTAGAAACTCACATTTTAAACTAATATAATAAACCCACCTTAATGGAAAGCTTAAAGTACTGACGTTTATCTATGTCTTAATGTAATAGCAAAACATTTTAGAAAATGAGGTGATAACTGGAATTTTGTACAGTGTATAAAGCATTATTACCTGTGTCTGGAGTGAGTCTGAATTTTTCTGCTCCTGTGCCGTGCAGCGTGTAAGTGATTTCTGCATTGGATCGAATATCCGCGTCTGTAGCAGACACCTGCATTATCAGTTTGCCAGGAAGAGCATCCTCAGGAACAGAATCGGTGTATAAAGCCTGCAAGATTTTAAAGTTACGTTAAAAGACGAAACATTTGAGGTAAGTAGAGCTTGGAAAGGAGGTAATATCCTGTTTGAATGTTTGGTAACATATGAAGTGAACCAGAGGATGAAATACCTGCAAATGAAAAGAACTCAAGATTTTCTAATTAATTACCTCACATTTATTAGATTATTCAGAAAGGTAATTAATACTGCAACCATAGGGACTCTTGGGTATCACTGCATAGCTAAGAACTCCAAACACTTGTAACTGATTGACTGATAATTAAATGCATTCCCGAAATAGGAGTTATAAATTTTTGGTAATTTCATTTTTTCCTCTTTTGGTAAATCACCTTTTCTAGGTTTGACTCAGTCTAGAAGAAATTCATACCTGCTTTTTTTGTAATGACATGAAATAAAAGCTTCCAGTTTAAATAAAACTTAAGCAAAACACATTCAGAATTTAAAGGCACTAAGCACTCTTACAGCTCATCCATGTCAAGCATGTGCATTAAATGAGCCTTACAACACCAATGTAAACAAAGGAAAAAAAGCTAAAACCATTGACTTACCAGTCTGTATATAACTGCAATCATTTATATACAAGTAACCAACATAAACATCGACTAAGAAAAAGAATCAATTGCTCCCTGTATACTCAATCCTTCCCAGAACAAGAAGAGATTTTGCCTTTTCTCCTGGTGACATCAGATCTGCGTTGAACAAGATGGCTGTGAAAAATGTCAAAATGTGCTAAAGTAAAAAAGAAAAAGCTGACTATGAAAACCCAGGGCTTCCTCGTAAGGCAATTATTGCAGGCTCTGCCTTTCTGGGTTTTTTTTTTTTCCATTCTTTATTTTTCATGTCCATTTTTGCAGACTATCGAATCTGGTAAGGTAGAAGGCTTTGTAACAAGAAAACATTTATAGATTACAGATTTGTGGTGCTGCTGAGTGCAACTGTGGGATAACATTCCAGTCTTCAACTCTTTCATCACAGGAAATGCACAAATACATCAACTAAGCGATGGTATGCAGCCTTCTTTGAGTCTTTGCTTCCTTCGGAAAATACAGCATATAAACTATCACGGCTGCAGCTCAAACCAATTCCTTTTGGAGAAGTATGCATTAGCAGAGGAGAAATGTACTACAATTCTCCTCATACTCTTCAAATACCCATTCGATCGTTAAAATTACATCAATGAATTGGTTTGGGATTTTTATTTGAGAAACCTGTCCATGAAATAATTTTTCTTTGACAGAATTCTATCTTAATAGTCCAAATTTCTGTTACCAGCATAAAAGGAACACCTATTCACCAGTCTCCTGAGAAGCTATTTCAAAGAAAGTCTACATTTTACAGGTGGAAGCAGCTGGACAAAGGAATATACAAGATCGTGCCTACCTTTTCGCAAACAGGGCTGTTATCGTTAGCATCAAGGACTTTAACCTCCACCACAGCTTTAGTTGCAAAGGTCCCATCAGTAGCTGTAATATTTAGAAGGTAATTATCTTTTTCTTCCCTGTCCAGAGGCTTTTTGACATAGACCTTCCATTCATTCTGTATATTTTCAATAGCAAACTGTCCCAAGGGATCACCTCCTGAAATACAAAAAGAAACATTTAATTAAAGACAAGAGAGAGACCGCTACTATTGCTTTATCAACATTACGTTATATAGCTAAAGACGGAAAAAAATGTAAATGCAAATAAGCAACCACTCTCTGTGGCTTTATAGGGAAATAGCTTCATTTTCCAGGCAAAAATAGTCAGTAGATGCTCATACAACAAATTTAACTGCAGCCAACAGAATCTATAAAAATCAATGCAGAAATTCATGTAGGATTATAGATAACATCCTATGCGAGATATATGCTAAATAAGAAACCCAGTAAAATATCCCACTGGAAATTAATAGTCTAGTATTTTGCGAAATTTCTTTCGTTCATTCTTTAAGTGCATCACTATTTTCAGTGTAAGTATATTTTTTTAAATAAAATTTGATATATAAGTAAACAACAAATGTAGGAAAGCATTTTAAGCAAGGCAAACGTGAAACAGAAAGCCAAAGACTGGTTTTCTGAAACTCAGTTTTTCCCCCCTGAAGTTTTTAATATTCCTATTAAGACATACACATGTCTTTCTTTGCAGCGCTACGGTTTCTGATACTTCTCAATAATTTGGAAGATTAAGTTATATCTCACATCATTCCAGGACAATTTAAATGATTATTCTGATCTCACTCAAAAAGATTTACCTGTAATGTAGTAAGAGACTTGTCTATTGGCTTCTTCTGTATCAGCATCAGTTGTACTCAGGATGGCAATTACCCCACCAATAGGGTCATCCTCACTGACTGTTCCTTTGTAGATCTCTGCAGTAAAGCGTGGAGGATTGTCATTCACGTCCGTAACAGTAACTTCAACCACAGCCACAGAAGACAGTTGCATTTTTTCACCCCGATCAGACGCAACCACCATGATTTTGTATTTGTCTCGTTTCTCGTGATCGAGTTCTTTGAGAGTGGTAATCCAGCCAGTTTCCATGTTTATGGCGAAAGACTCTATAACATCCAGTTCTTGAGAAGGATCCAAGCTGTAAGTAACCTGCCCGTTGAGTCCGGAATCCAAGTCAGTTCCTTTAACCTGGATGACTCTTGTTCCAGCTGGCATGTTTTCTACAATGAATGCTTCGTATGGATTGGACTCCAAAACTGGTTTGTTATCATTTGCATCTTTTACCTGAATGCTTACCTCCACTGAGGAAACAACGTTATAATCTTCATTTGCATACTGTGCTTGAACTGAGAACTGGTACCATTTTGTTGTTTCATGATCAAGGTTCTTCTCAAGTTTCAACTCTCCAGTCTGTCGGTCAATCACAAAAAAGTCATCTCTATTGCTTTCAGGAGTGTTCCCTTTAATCAGACTATATACTAAGGTCTGATTATGCTCTGCTTTGATAACATCTATCTCAGTCCCAATTAGAATGTCCTCAGAAACTGCGTAAGAATAAAACGGCTCCGAAAATTTTGGAAGAAGCACTTCTGGAGGGAGTATTCTAGCATAAACAGGAACAACTGACTCTTTTTTGGGGGATCCACCATCGACCGCTCTAACAAAGAAGGTCAGGAACTCATTTTCTAAACCAATTAAGCTTTCTTTTGTAGTAATTATACCAGACAATGAATCAATTTCTAAATTCTCTTTAACATTTTCAGACTCTGCTTCAATAGCATATGTGATATCTGCATTTGTACCCTCGTCAGCATCAGATGCCCAGACTTTAATGACAGAAGTACCCCGTGGAACATCAGATCCAATATTTACTTCATACTCTGTTGCTCGGAATTGAGGAGCATTATCATTGTCATCTGTAAGTATTACATTAACAGTACAGAAAGCAACCTTTCCTCCCGAATCTTTGGCCATTAAACTAATGGCAATTACTTTTTCTGCTTGTGTTTCACGGTCAAGCTTTTCGGATGTAAATATCTGCCCTCTCTCATTTGTGTAAAATCTGTCTTTGGCAAAGTCATTCACGATGTGGTAAGTGATGTGACCATAAGTACCAGAATCTTCATCTGTTGCTTTAACTTCAGTCACCAAAGTATGCAATGGAGCGTTTTCAGCTAGTTCAACCTCATATTCATTCTGGCTGAAAACAGGACTGTGCATATTGGCACTGGTTACAGTTATGTGGACTTGGGCTGAGCTTCTGAAGACCCCATCAGAAACAGACACATTAAGATTATAATGGGACTTTAGTGTCTGTCTGCGTAGGTTTGAGATGGTGATAATGCCAGTTTTACTATTAATTGCGAAATTCTTTTGGTCATTGCCTGTCAGAATGGAGTACTCCAGCTTGTCAACATCCGAACTGTCCGCATCTGAGGCTTGCAGACACGTCACAAAATGCCCTCGGGGAGCCAGTTCACTAATTTTAGCTTCATAAAGCAACTGGTTGAAAAGAGGAGGGTTATCATTGAGATCGGTTACATCAACAGTTACAATGGTATCACTGCTCAGGGGAAGCATGCCACCATCTACGGCCCTTATTAGTAACTTGTGTTGTTTAATCTGTTCATAGTCCAAAGTTCTTGCTGTAAGAATGAGTCCAGTGCTGCTGTCTATGTGGAAATAGTCATGACTTTCACTATTATCCTCAACCAAGTGATAGGAAATCCCCCTGTTTGTTCCAGAATCGGCATCTGTAGCGCTCACTTGTACAACAGATGTTCCAATGACGGATGCCTCAGAAAGGGTTGCCGTGTAAGACTGCTCTGTAAACACAGGAGCATTATCATTGATGTCTTCCACTATTATGTCCACAAACACATCCGCGTGTGCCCCAGTTAAGGAGTCTGTTGCTCGAACACTCAGTTTGTAGGCTGGATGAGACTCAAAGTCAAGAGGGGCAACAACGTTTATAACTCCAGTGTTGAAGTTGATAGTGAACTGATTGAAAGGATCTCCATCGGTGATGCTGTAAAACACCTTAAGTCCTTCTGGGCTGTTTGCTTGTACGTGTACCACAGGACTATGGAGCTGAATGTTTTCTGGTATCTCTGCGCTGTAGAAAGGCTTTTCGAAAATTGGCATAGCTTTACTCATAACTGTAATTGGGACTATAACTTCAGCAGAAAAAGCAGGGTCTCCTCCATCTTTTGCCACTACTGTGACCAGATACTCCTTATTTAGTGTGTCTGGTTCGAACTTCTTCTTCAGTGAGATTTCACCGTTGGGATCAATTTGGAAGTGTTCATGATGTTCTTTGAGATAGTAATGCACCTCTCCATTTCTGCCTGTATCTTTATCTACTGCAGTGACACGTCGAATAACATGGCCTACTTCAGAGTCTACCCTAACGACAGCATAATATGGAAGATTGACAAAAAATGGAGCATTATCATTTACATCTTCCACTGTGACTTTAACTACAATGTGTGCAACCACCGATGGTTTATATTCCTCTGTCACTTCTATGACCACATCAAAAGATTCTTGCTGTTCACGATCAAATGGTATTCCTGTTGTTGAAAGGACTCCTGAAGTTGGGCTTATTTTAAATCTGCTGTCTGGATTTAGAATATGGTAAAACAAAGGCTCATTTATTTGATTCCCTATAGCAGTAACAACAGCTATTGTTTTTGCCTCTGTGGAATTCTCCTGCACTGTTGCAGAGTAAGAACTCTGCGTGAACTTTAGCTGGCTTGCTTTGCTTTCTTTCACATTAATTTTTACAGATGTAGTGCTTGCAAATCTGCCATCAGATGCTCTCACTGTTAATTCGTACCTGCTTCTTAACTGAGTTGTATTTTGTACTGTTATATCTCCAGTCTTAGGGTTTATTGAAAATTTTTCTCCAATGTTACCTTCAATAATGGAATAAATTAATTGTGAAAAAATGCCTGAATCAGCATCAGTGGCATTGACGCTGATGACTTTCACGCCTTTATAGGTTGGAACCAAAATGGATGTCTCATACAAGTCTCTTGAAAACACAGGAGGGCAATCATTGATGTCAATTACATAAATAGTAACATTAGCTGCATATTCTGCATATAAACGCGGTATCCCCATATCATGTACTTGCACTGAAAAGTGGAAAATATTTGTCTCCTCGTAGTCCAGACTCATTACTGTCCGAATGGCACCAGTGCTAGAATCAATGGCAAAATACTTGCGGACAGATGGTTCAACAATTTGATAAACAAGCAAAGCATTAGATTCTTTATCAGCATCTGTAGCTCGAATTACTAATGGGATATTCTTGTCAGTCAGAACCACGCTGTTAATTGAAGCTGATTCACTGATGAGTCCTGTATATTCAGCCTGCATAAAAACCGGTGTATTGTCATTCTCGTCCCGAAGATGTACCAGAACTGTCGCATTAGTGGACAAGCCAGCCATGTTTGTTCCTTGCACAGTTAGAGTGTAAATAGGCAAAGTTTCAAAATCAAGTATCTTCTGAGAAACGATGACACCCGAGTTTGGGTTGATAGCAAAGGCATCGCCGATGTTACCATCTTTTATTTCATAAACCACAGAAGACTGACTGTAAGCTGTAACCATTCCAACAAAACTGCCAATGCTGGCACTTTCACTGATTTCTGTAGAATATTCTTTGGCTGTGAATTTTGGTGAGGCATTGTCAGAAACTGTAACAAATATATGCACAGAGGTCACTTCACTCATCGGAGGATCTCCTTTGTCTGTAGCTTTGACCATCAGGTTGTATTCTTCCTGGTTACTACGATCCAATTCCTTTGCAATTTTGATCATACCCAAAACGGGATCTATAAAGAAGGCATTTCCAATATTCCCTGTGAAGAAAATGAAAAGTGATTAAGAAAGAGGTATACGGAACTTTAAAGGATGATTGCTTCTTTAGCTATATTCTAACAGAGATCACGTAGTGAGAACACAGAGAATATTAAAGTTTGTTAGTTTTATTTAACAAACATTTGTTAGCATCTCTGGAAAGTGTTCTGTAATCAAGAATTAACACTAATTTTTAAGTTTACTTGTGGAAACACTGCATAAAACATAGTTAGCAAAGCCATCCAAGCCTTGAAAACAAATGCAAAAAAGAGTTTCAGTTTCTATTAAAAAAACCTTAAAAAGATAACAAGTATTTTGCAAGTTTCAACATTATGAATTATGCATTTTTTCAAATTATCTTTGTCATTGAGTTCATGTTTAAGCCAACTTAAATATCTACTGAAGCTGAAAGAAAATTATATTCAGAAGTTAACATTAGTGGAGTACACCTTACATTACATGATCTAAAATAGCTAGACTGCTTTGGAAAAAAAAAGTGTTTTAATGAATTCACACTTGTGAATCTTAATTGCTTATGCAACTATTGTTTAAATCACTGCTTCAAAATTAATCTTCCTGAATTGGACCTATAGTTATCCTCCTAACTTCTTGGTAATACATAGACAAATTACTCCCTGTGATAGTACTAGAAAAAAACCACTCCCTGCTGAGGATTACCGGCTGCGCTTTGATAAGCACTTGCTTTCTTTATATTTTTCAAATATGTAGCTGAACAACACTGCACACAATATTCAGCTCAGGTACTAAATATGGTAAGTTTTAATATTTCACGCCTTCAAAAATTACATTACTAAAGCCATGTTCTCAGCATGGAAAAAATTCATTAAGAACTTCTGAGTTATGCACACAAGTAGGCAAGAGGGGTTTTTTGTTTGGGGTTTTTTGGGTTTTTTTGTTTTTTTTTTAGTGGCGGCTCTAAACACAGTGGCATTCTTAAAATATCCCATTACAAATCTAAGCAGCCATTACAAACATTTCAGGAATGTTCCTTCCACATGCTTGGAACACCAGTTATAATGCATTAACCTCCCAGTAGATCAGAGTCCTGTAACCCAAACCTAAGAAAGTCTTACATTTCCTCCTTACAAAAAGCTAGAAGAAAGGAAGAGAACAAGGTGTTAACTTCATTCTAGACAGCACGCACACAGTTTTTTCTTGCTATGCTTTGGCATTCGTAAAACAAGCACTACTGAAATGGGAAAGGCAAGAGAAAAGTTTTATGGATATTAGTGTCCTGCTTAGTAAAAAGGTCATATTTCTACAAATAACAGAAAACAAACAGATATTTTAAGCAACCTATGAGACACTTAAACATATTCTTCCTCTTCCGTGTATCATAATCACAGCTTTGTTTTAACACAGTTTTGAAGTATGTTTTCATACCAAAACAACACTTTGGGGGAAGAAAAGGAAAATATTTACAGTAAATGATTCCTATGCTTTACAAAGCAACTTGTGTCAAATAAAAAAAAGCATTTCCACATATCACCTTGCATGCAACAATAACTGAATAACTTTTTACCTACTGTTCCCTTTAATATACGGTCTCTTATGCTTGTTACTGGGATTTTTATTTTAAATTACTTTCTACCTTGAAAGTAGTGCCGCACATTGGTAATGAAATTTAAAAAAATTTTTTTTTTCCAGTCATAGTGCCTAAAGAGTTCAGGACCTTGGTAATGGCTGGCTTGTATCTAGATTTAATGGACTGAGCCAAAACTCACTTCTGTCTGGTAAGTGAACTCAGTCAATGTCATCCTGTTTTCATATTATTCAAAATTGCCATCATTTGAATTGAATTGTTATAGGCAAGTTCAGAAAGATACTTTGACATTACAAATAAATAGCAGCAGCTCTTCTCTGGCCTGCAATCTGCAAGGAGCCACGCCAAATCGACCAGACTTTCTTATATATATTATTGAGCTAGGATAGCGGTCCCCCTATTTAAAATCAGCCAGAGGGAACCATGCAAAGCAACTCCTTCTTTGCTACGTCTATCAGAAAGTTTAACTTAAAAACTGGGACTATTCAGTGGTTAAGTATATGGATATTTGTAAGTTATTTCTGAGCTCCTTTCTTTCACATTGTGCTAAACACGAGAGCACGTGTCTTATCACAGGCTCTTACTCTCTTCATCAAATCCTTGCTTTGCCTATGCCAAGAAATATCACTTACATTATCCAAAAAGAATGCTTTTTTTTTTTAGATCTGAATTTAATGCTTCTGTAATTTCTAAAGAACACACCCCTCATAAATGTTTCACGGTAGCTTTTTCTTCTAATACTACTAAAATGTTGCAGATGTATCTAAAGGATAATATAAACGGCTAAGGGAGGGAGATGAATCTTTGTCATTTTAGTTTTCTTTTGAATGCTCTGAGGCTGTATCTTATATACGTCTCACAGAATATGACACATACACCTGTACTGCCCGCTTTTTTTACAGCTATTTTTTATACACGCCTACAGTTGAAACAAAGGGCCAGCGAGCACTGTTTCAAAATAAACTGAGGAGGTAAGAAAGTCAATATACCTGATTCAATAGAGTACACAATTTCTGCATTTTTTCCTTTGTCCTTATCTAACGCTGTAACCTGCAGTACTGCGGATCCAACAGCTGCTGACTCGTACACCCGTCCTTCATAGGAAGAGCTGGTGAACCATGGAGCGTGATCGTTTGTGTCGCTAACATTAATGATGATTCTAGCGTAGTTGCGCTTCACAGGAACATCTTGATCTCGAACCTGAAACAGTTAGCACATTACTAGTAATTAAGCACCGTTATTTCAGTAGTTCAGCAAATATTAGCAGTAATTCAAGGTTCAATCTGTACCAGTCAGAGGCAAAGACTGCACACAAATTAAACATAAAACTAAAAGTTTGAATTGAGGGGAAAAATTAAAAAAGACATTAAAAAAATGTTATTGACTACAGAAGAAATATTACGTTTATTTACCATTATTGTGAGAATATGCTGGTTCATGGTCTCATGATCCAGTTTTTCTGAAGTATAAAGAGAGCCAGTTCCAGGGTCCAGACGAAATTTTTTAAGACTGATGGGATCAGTGCTGCCCTGCATAGTATAAATCAGTTTATTCTTCTCATCTCTGTCCGTGGCACTGACTTGCAGAATTTCTGTCTCTGGCATGGTGTCTTCAGGTATAACAACTTCATACTTTGAAGCAGAAAACTGAGGCCTGTGATTATTTGTGTCTATAACTTTGATGTAAACCTGAAATGATACAATGGGAAGGGGAAAGCATCGATGATATTTGGGAATCAGAGATGAAAAGAGGCTATTTCATTAAAAATCAGACCATAATACTGAAATAATTCCACTGCAAGACAAATACTTTTTTCGGGGAAGGGGAGAGATCTAAGAGGTGTAGGGAAGAAGAATGTCACTAAACCCAAATCTGCCTCACCTTTCCCAAAGTCAAACGAGAAATCTGTACAATCAAAAATGCCTTAGGTAAGATACCCTAAAGGGAATGATTTTTGTCTAAAGCAAGATGAAAAAGAATTCCTTATTAATTTTGAAATTAAAAAAAAATAACATAAAAAATTCAATATGGATCCGAGGGTGGGTAAAGTCCTTTTTATTTGTGCAAATTTGGAATTGTAACCAATGTTCTCCAAGGCAGCGGATGCACTGTTCTCCTCCTTGCCCTCATATAGAACCAATCCTCTTTCAGCTCTTTATGTTTCCAAGCCTAGGCAAGAATGGAAAAGCGATGGAATTCCCAAAAAGCATATTATTTCGAAGAGCCACAAGCATTATTTGCTCTTCTTCAGCCCTGTAAGCACAATCTCAGCATAGGTAACTGGTCACCAACACAATTTCTCTGAAGTTACAGTAATAGTAACTTTGATGCTTCAAATTGCATTTCCCCACCAAAGTTCAGATGGGTTCACCTATGTGCTACACAGGCAATGCTCTCTCTGTCTGAATAATAATATTCCCTGGAACCACACAAGACCCTTGCACACCCACTTGCCTCGCACAGCATTGAGCTCTTGTATAAAAAGAGTAAGAAATTCAGCCACCATCCTGTTCTTTCACCAGTGGTAACATCATATGAGTAACAGTAATGTGGAGGACTTGGCAGCTGGGCAGCAAAGCTCCAAGAACGCTTGGCTAATTTCAAGTTCTTGGACATGCCAACATAAGAAGGACATGGACCTGCTGGAACAGGTCCAGAAGAGGGCCATGAAGATGATTAGAGGGCTGGAGCACCTGTCCTATGAAGACAAGCTGAGAGAGTTGGCGTTGTTCAGCCTGGAGATGAGAAGGCTCCAGGAAAACTTTAGAGCCCCTTCCGGTACCTAAAGGGGGCCTAGAGGAGAGATGGGGAGGGACTCTGGATCAGGGAGGGGAGCCATAGGATGAGGGGTAACAGAAAGAGGGGAGATTTAAATTAGAGATTAGGAAGAAATTCTTTGCTGTGAAGGTGGTGGGACACTGGCCCAGGTTGCCCAGAGAAGCTGTGGCTGCCCCATCCCTGGAGGGGTTCAAGGCCAGGCTGGATGGGGCTTGGAGCAACCTGGTCTGGTGGGAGGTGTCCCTGCCCAGGGCAGGGGGGTTGGAACTGGATGGTCTTTAAGGTCCCTTCCAACTCGAACCATTCTACGATTCTTTATGTGCTGCACATACAGCCATGCTTTTAGCCACCCAAAGGTTAGCTTCTTTGTTTAGATCAGTTAAGTGCCATCAACAGGTGTTTAAAATAAATACTTATGATAACATAAGTGGGTTAAATTGCCCTTTGAAGATACTTATTCACTTTGCATTGATACCTGGTGGAGTCTAGAGATATAAGATACTAAATTGTATGCAGTAGAACTAGATGAGATGAATCCTGATGGTGATAAATAATAAGGAAATGCCATATATTTCACTACAGGAAGAGAAAACTTCCTCAACTTCAACTTTGCAAAACTAGCATCTTACTTTAAAATTCGTACCAAGGAAAAACAGGTGTTAAGTGTATCAACAGGAGTCATACCAATTCCTAAAATATTTATTTCAGATGCAGGTGTATTATCCAGGTTGCAACTCCTACCTAAGCTCCAATACAATGAGTCCTTCCTAATGGCAAAGTTTAATACAGGCTGAAAACATTTAAATACCTTTCAGATATACATAGGCAGTCCTTGAATATACTCTACAAATGCTGCCAAGAGTTTAGGAGACACTTAGAGGGATTTTATTTTAAGTATAAACAGAAAGACTTTTGCATCTACATAACGAAGTCCTGCACCAACCCTGGAAGCACCACGGGGCAGATTGCTTAATGGAAGCGAGAATCTGGGAACACAAAGACCTGGGTGCGGAACGCTTGTGATAACTCTTGTATTATAACATAGGAAAGCCATCCCAAAAACTCTGATATTGCTCGCTCTGGTAGCTGAAATAACTGTCACCAGAAGATTATTTTCACTGAGAATTTCACTTGGTTAATAAAAAAGAACAGAGAGGGATATAAAAGGGAATACAGGAACAGAGTGGAAGATGGCAAATGTGGAATCTCAAGAGTCAGAAGGCAGATACAGAATAAAAAGCCATGCAAAGAATAAAAACGGTTTTAAGTTTATTTGAAACCTGCGGGTAAGCAAGATCACTGGCTGCTGCAATAAGCTGCTAAATGAAGACAAATCACCAAGGCAAGATGGGAGCCACCCCCAGGTCCTGCTGAACTGCAGAGAGGAAAAAATAAGAAATACAAAAAAATGGTAATCCTCCTAACGTAACACACGCTGTTAATAACGCAAAGCTCCACCTGCAGACAGGCAGGGTGGGGAGGGGGGCACGCGTGGGTATGTGTGTGCACACGAGTGTCCGCAGCCACACACACGCACCTCTAACTTTTTTAGTAGATGTAGTTCCAGGGGTTGCGGGTCAGTCGGCCATAATCTGAGATATAGTACATTTAGGGAAATACTCATAAACATAGGTGGTTATTCAGCGTTTGAAACAGTCTGTCAGAAAAATTACAAACCATCACTGCTTTTTATAGGAAAACGCTGCCTCCCATAATTTATTAGATTTCCCAGAAAACAGAAGAAATAGCAAATAAACTCATCATTTGGCACATTGATAAAATCCCTTGCAAGATGTTGCTATGGAAACTAAGGAGTTTGGTTTTGCCATGGATTAAAAACTGATTAAAGATAGGAAACAAAGAGCTGGAATAAATACTGATTTTCAGTGAGGAGAAAAATGAATGGTAGGTGACCCAGGATACATATTAGGTCAAGTTTTTAAACATATTCACTAACAAATTCAACTGGAAAATGAACAGCAAGAATGAAAATAATATGACCCTAAATATGAGATTTTTTTTAGACTGTCATAATTAGAGAGGATGTAATAAAGCAACACAAGCACAGTCGTTGGTGCGTTTTTTTTTTGAATTCTGTATAAATAAAATACATTTTAATGCATCTCGGAAGAAGAAATACTGAAGGGTCCAATACAGTCACTTACATAGCATTTTAGTAAAAACACTTGCTCACTGAACATGGGTCCTCAGAAAAATGAAAACAAATGAAGATGGCCAAAAAATTTAAAAAATGCAGAAAAACTCTCACCCTCAATACAAACCAAACTAAACAAATACATTTTGTATAACTAAAAGGTTAAATGGCCATATACAATTACAACACTTAATTCATGGATACTATGCTTCCAAAATGAACATATCAACAATGTTTTTTATTCAATTCCCACCCCCCAACAGATTAAGTTTACACCCAGAAAAACCGCAAGTGAAAAGATAAAGTGTCAAATTTGATCGATTTAAATCAAAACTGTTACTTAAGTTCGTATCTATTTCCCTTCAAATGAGGAAATACAGGAACATCAGTCAAACCCTGAGGTGGGAGGAATGCAACTCCAGAGCAACTGCGCAAGATGACTCTCTGGAGCAGAAGACATGGCTACTTGTGCTGCTGGTACTACGCAAAACGAATACAGGAAAACAGCATTTCTAGCATGGAGCACCACAAAAAAGCCATGCAAAGTACTTAGTTAAATGCCAGGAATGAAACCAGCATTGGTACCTGCAAGACTAACCACAGAGCCAATGACCCAGCTTAACTGAGAAGTGATCTGTTGATCATACCACCAGAAGGACTTGGCATCAACTTCCTCTGGTATTAGCTAGTGAAGCGGTTAAAATGACCTTACCGCTAAACACATGAGGAGACATCTTCTAAAAAGGTAGCAGATAAGGAGCTAGCTCATCAAAATGTACAGCACCATTAAATATGAAGTATTAACAAAAATATTGTTAAGGAAGAAACATAATGACTCAGTCGCTACGAGTGGCTTGCTCAGGTGTTCCATTACTTGTCAAATTACTTGCCCAGGCATGCAGTTTTTCTCCACACTGGTGAACACAACTACAAATACCCAATTTGATCTCTTAGTGCAATCATTTTAAATGTACCTAAAATCCAAAGTTATTAGACTCAAGTGAAAGGTGTTTTATCTACATCCTTTAGGATTCATTTCTCACTCACTGATGTTGTTACTTCATGCCCCTCCGCAGACTGTGGTGGACAAGCATAATGTGAATGGACACGCACGCTTTTGGTAACTTGGCTAACTCCATGCTGGGCTGCTTTAATCAGGGGAGCAGCAGGGAGGGGGAAAGGAGTTATTCCCCTTTATTTGGCATTCACTGGTGGGACCGGGGATCCACTGCAGTTTTGCGCCCTGCAGTGCAAGACAGATCTTGACAAACTGAAGCGAACCCAGTGAAGGGACATTAAAATCAATGGGGATCTAAAAGCTCTCCATCCACTGTGTAAAGGGAGGGCTGCAGGAAAGACAGCCAGACTCTTCTCAGAGGTGCACGGTGAAGGGACAAGAGGCAAAACTCACAAGCTCCAATAAGGGAAACTATAATTAGACATAAAAAGAAATAAATATATATTTTCAAGGAGGGTTGTTAAACGCCAACATCAAAGCATGTCCAAGGAAGAGGCGGCACCCCCATCATCCCAGGCACTTAGAACCTGACAACTCCCTGAACAACTCGATCCAACTTTACAGTTTGCTCTGCTTTGAGCAGGAGTTTTAACTACATGAACTCCAGGGGCTCCTTCCAATCTAAACTGTTAAATAAACGTACTAAGGAAACCCTACTTTCAAGACAGCGTTTCTTAACCGATGCTAAGTGACAGGTGCTAGATGTACAATTTCCTTTTAAATGTAAGAGGACCAAATATTCATGTAAACTGTCAAGGCCTTCAAATTAAATGAAAGGCACCTGCAGTAATAATTTTGAGTGCAATTTTAAAGACCCACACAGAAAAATATGGGTTTGTGGGCCTGTGAACAAAATACATGAGCAGCTTGTGTTATTCTGAAGTAACATGTATAATAACAATAAAACCATCTACATAAATTCTCAATGAAATTGTAAGATTAAATTCAAATGAAATACAGTGATATTATCTCTTAAGAAAGAAGTTGCATATTAAAGAGGCACACTGTAGAAAAGTTTGACATTAACAGACCATAATGGGATCTCTGAAACAAAATGGTCTGGAACTAAAGAAACTTGACTCATTTTGCAAGGCTGCGTTGCACAACTGCCCTCTCCTCTGATCTCACTGAGAGTCATGCAACCTGGTTATACAGAGAACAAAGCAGCTCAGGATTATTTAGGGGAAGGACCTGAAATCTATTAACTATTTGACTGGTGAAACATAAATTTGCATCGGAACACATTGATTATTAGTAAGTTATAGAGGAGATATGTGCCACTGACAGAACATACTCAGTGTGTAATATTTAAACACGATGTTCCTTTGGATTCTTTTAACCTAATTTTTCATTTGCTGATTCTATGTGGAGTTTAAAATCTCCTCCTCTCTGCATTCATAATGACATTATAGTTACCTTGATGTGTTTATTTTCATAAACAAAAATTTATATTATCCAGAGATAATATAACTGCATTCCCATTCTAAAATGTCTCTGTGGAGCAGTGTGGTGATCGCAAGCAAAAATGCACATTTAATCACTGAAGAACATTCTATCCTTCATTCCCAAATCAACCCCAAAGCATAATATCCATATAAATTTTGCATAAAGCAAAATTAAATATTCTGCACTAGCACAGCAATAGGTAAGATGCTGCAATTAGCTTTAAACCATCTTAAGCATTACTTGCAGTGAAAAAAATTGATAGACATAGCAATGACTGGAAGCAGCTATAACTAGAAACAGGATTTTTTTTTTCTTTCTTGTTTTCCCCCCCCCCAAAAAAGCAACTCAATAGTTAATATATTGCTACTTACATCCTATGAATAACCTTTTCTATTTAAGGCCAAAACATTTTAATCTAAAAAAATCAGTACATTGATTTGTTTTTTTAATCATATTCCTTCCTAGTGTGACAGGAGTCATCTGTAACATCATCTAACACTGCTACTGTAGGCCGGGAATTTGTTTGTCCTCGTTTTGCATCATGCATTTGGCATTTAGATGCATGCAAAATTCTAATAGCCTCCACGCCTACTGCTGCTGTAGTTTTCAAAAAAGCTATTTAACTGAAGTCCTGAAAGAGTCAAATGCTCTACAGATGTTAATGGCCTCAGGCCAGCAAATGCCTTCTACTTTAAAGTCAGATTCAATACACTGCTTTTACACAATAAGATTTTGGTTTCTTGTCCCCCTCCTCAGCATCTTGAAAATGTCATTTCCTTTTTCAAATTAAACATAAAATTATTTAATCTGCTGTTAAACAAGGTCTGTTAAATTGTTTACTGTATTTCCAATGTTTACAGCAATTACTTTGTAAGCTGAAAGCTGTGTATGGCATATTGTTGTTCCTAATGTATGCACTCAATAAACAGATTTATTATTTCTTTTTGCCTGTCACTCCATTTTAACTGTTTATCAGCTCTTAGAAGAATCCAACACAACCTCAACACTCAAACTTTCATCATCGTTATATCAGCAGTGAGCAACGGAATTTACACAGTGGCAGCCATAAATCACACCTTCAACTTTGATTTCGTATCAACATTTTTAATTCCCCTGCTTCAGCTGAAATGCATCTTCTTAAGGATAGGACTTATCTTAACAGATCAGACCATTTGGGTGGGCCAGGAGTTACGGGGGAGATAAGAGAATCAGTTAAAAATCAGGAGTTCTGTTCATGCACCAACAGTTGCAGAGTTTGAACTAATCCATGCTCCTCCATCTATATACCCCAGGAACATGAGACTTGAACAGTAACTCGTGCTTATCCCACAAGGAGAAAAAGGAAGACAATGCAAAGGAAGCCTTTGTGCTCCCTTGTAACAGAAACCACAACCTCTGCTCCTGCCAACTCTAGCTGCCAGAGGAAAGGAAAGACACAAAAGAAATACATACCAAAAGCAATCACAGAAATAAGAGACGATAAATTTGAGACTACAACTCCAATTCTTCTGCAGAAGGCTGCTGTGGTAAATGTTTATAATGTCCACTCAGCTTTACAAAATGCTAAAATAACAAATTCATTTAAAGAAATTGGACAAAAGCTACACTGTGCACTTCCGAGAAGAACTAAATGAATCACGTAAACCCGAGGAAGAGAAGGGGTGAGGGTTAAAGTATTTTTGTGACCTTCCAATTCTTGGTTGTTCCAGAAGACAAAGCAGATTATGGTTCAACTGTGACAGCTCAGGACGCCTGCATAAATTCAGCTATAGAAGCAGCAGCACTGGATAGAATATCTGCAGTCATCGAGACCACAAATTCAGCCCTTACTAGTCCCCAGGCTACCCCCAACACACTCTGCATGGTGGCATTTTTGACGGCATTCTTGGGAGGGTGGGGAAGCGTGTGGAAAGCCTCTTGCTCTCTTTCTGACTTTCCTGGCAAAAGAAATTCTCTCTTAGTTGGATTGGGGTTTCTTCTGAGTTTTTTTTCAAACTAATTCATGCCTTCTATCCAGCATTCTGTAATCAGTAGAAATGAATCTGCTCTATATTTTTATGACAACTGGGCCATATATTTACAGCAGGATTCTCCAAACCTTTTATGGTGGTTATCAGCAGCAATGGCCCCATGGCTATAACAGCAGCAAGTTCTGATGGGGGCACATGTCATGTTTGGAGATTCGTGGTCTAGAACATCACTCATAATTGTCACCATTAAAGGAAAAGGCAGCTCTCAAAGGAAACTGCTAGCCTTGCAATCTTCTACTATTGAATTTAGGCTGTTTGACCTATCAAGCCTCCAGACACACAGTCAGGTCAATAAAGATTCTGTTTTACATCTTAAACATTGACAAGAAACATCTCTCCCTCTGGCCAAAAGGACGAAGGCAACATATAAGAGATTAGAAAAGACGACAGAAAAACATACATAGTGCAGAACAAGAAATTGCGTTCATAACAGATTTCCATATACAGAAAAACACAGCAGCAACCTACTTATTGCTCTTTGAGTTCCTGAGCAGTAGTTCAGTGACAGGGGTAGGCCACACAGACACATCACTGTCCTAATCCAACAGTCTTAAATCAATAAAATCCTTTCATTTCTATTTGGAAGAAAAGCGGAGCTCCTCTATGCTCATGGCTCCATCCACACCAACCTCAGCTAAACCTTACTTCCAAATATATTCAGGTTCTGGAATAGGGAAATAAACTAGATGGGAAAAACAGAAGGATATACATCATAACCTACTTTACTAGGAGTTATTTCCGGTAGTGTCACAAAAGGCTTCTGCCTTAAAGCAAACTTATTAGTCCAACTGCAAAGAAATGCCACCACCATGGAGCCTTAGTAGAGAGGTAATTTGAAAAAAAATTGGTTTGTCTATTATTGCTACTTTTTGTACTTTTGAGTGTTTGCTACTTTTGAGTGTTTGGCAATCTCTACCTCCACTGAAGCCAAAACAAAGTCCTTGGGAAGATACACAGAGATGTTATCATCTAAACCTTGTTTCTGCACACCATGCAGAAAGAGCAGCTCAATTTTATGAAACGATAATTGGACATTGCACAATTTGTCATCCACAGATCTTGGGGGAGGGAAAATCCAAACAACCTTACAATGGTGATCTTTTAAATTTCAAGCTAAGTAATCATATTATTTGGTGATTTTGGGGGAGTTGAATAAAGAGGGGTAATTCACATAAGAAGTATTAATCCTTTTCTTGTAAGTAAATCACGCATGGAAGGGCTTAGTTTCTGTTTTCATTTACTCAGCTAATGTAGGAACATGATATAACTTAACAGCGGCTGATTCAGGCTACAGCATAGTAACACACAACCTCCCACCTGGACCACCAAATAACATGACTCTATGTCAGAATCCACTTCTATTTTAGATGGAGTCCCTAATTTATATAAACAATATTCATTGTCCAGGATAAAAAAAAAAAAGGGTAACGAGAAAATGCAACACCCTCTCCACCCTCCACTACAAATTCCGTCTTCTGTAAGTGCTTCATTAGAAAGTCCATTACCTGAGTGCTGATAGATCTGGTTCCATCTGTTGCCTCTACCGTCAAGTTGTAATTTGATTTCTGTTCTGCATCAAGAGGTCTAGCGACAATGATAGTTCCAGTGCCCTTGTCCACATCAAATCGACTGTCATAGTTGCCACCTTGTTCAGGAAATTGGGAGAGGGAGAAGTTCATAAAACACAGCACTGTTGCATGATTTTCATGTATGATCATGTTCTGTCTTCAGATGCTTAATGAAGGTGGAACTGTATACACACATATATACACTTATTTTAAACCCCCTGGTTTTTTTTCTGGTAATATGATATGCTGCTACTTACAGATATTTAAAACTGATTACTGTTGGACAAAGCTGATTTGTCTGGCTCATGGAAAGTTAGCAAGTTAGAGAGATTGTTTCCTTTTTTTTTATTTTTTAACCAGAATTTAAAGATTCCAAATAGCAGGAAACAGAATTACTAGGTGAAATGCGACAGTTCATTCTTTGCAGACAGTCCGGCTAATTAGTGAAAAAATAAACTTTTTATCAAAATACACGAAAATCCCAAATCAGAAATACTGTCAAATTTGTGTGATTTGGATCAGAGTATAAATTACTATACTCGTATATGACTATAGATAAGGTTGAAAAAGCTACAGTACCTCCAAAGGATTCTCACCTCAACGCTGAGTATCTAAAGGACTCGCTATCTAATTCCTACTGAGATAAGCGGGACTCAGACATAGTTAAATAACCATGTAGATCAATAGCTACACTTAGTCGTTTAAACATTTAATTGATCATCATGATGCCACCCCGAGCAGACTGTCATGAGAATACAATGTCCATTAAGTCCAAATATTGTTAGCAATGATAAATACTGCCATTTAACTACAATTGCTTTAGACCTCTCAATAAACTGCCTAAAACGGAGGAATCAATTTTTATTTTGGTCAAGCCAGCGCTAGATATGGCAAAACAATTTCTTCTAATTATGTGCATGTGTTTCTCTAATTATATTTTACACGGATAGCATTCAGATATCGTGAGTGGGTTTGGGTTTTTTTTAATGAGTTTTTACATGCTATGATTTGTAAATCACTGAATGCCTTTTAGGAAAAAACAAGGCTACAAGTGAGAGGGTGAAGTTCCAAAGGTTGCAAATTTATACTTAATCCAAGAAAGAACAGTAAATACCGAAATGGGCCCCCATTCACATGTAGAAAGGCTTTCATCGTCAGAAGGTTCCATTGCATGACAGACATATCAGTTTAGGAAAGATGGGCTGGATTCTGCTTCACTGGATTTAAGATATTTGATAATGACAAAGATAACGTAATTTTTCTAGTTTCACTGAAAGCCAGCTCCTCTTACTGGCCCAGCAGCAGTATCTGAATCACATGAACGGATATAAACTGGACAGCATGAAAGGCAGCAGCCTTTTTAATTTTTTTTAACAAGCGTACATGACATTTTTTTAATGGGCTTTGTGCAAGATGTCAGCTTCAGAAAGTGAGTCTCTAACCGTTTTCTCAGATGGCTAGGAGAGGAGAATTTAATGTCTCAATGAAGACATCTCCATTTTAAGGGAAGATCAGGGTGAATCTGTTCATTCAGTTTCCCTGATACAAGAATAAATTCTCTAACCAACTTTTTGTTCTTCCTTATCAAGGAAATCACAAAGGCCTCGTCTAATTTTTGTAGCACTGGTGATATCTGGTAATCCGCTGAAGCAGAACTCAACCCAAACTTCTGCATCTGGTACACTGAAAGTGTAACAGCAACAGTTTTGGCCAAAGTCAAAACTGGATGCTCTGAATTGATGCTGTATCAATGTAATGATGACAAAACAAAACAAAAACGAACCTTTCACAAATGCAACTGTGAGCACTTTGATTTCCGAAGGGTTAATAAAATAAATATTTTATAAATGTACGCTTTCATTTCAGATCTCATAATCTGGTAATAAATTATGTGATCTCAGCAGATACCTTCTGCTGTACAGTTCAGGTCACAAGCCATCTGAAAGATGTAAAATACTTCACTAGCAAGCTTGTCTCCTGGCTCAGCCAAAAAGAAAGAAAGCATGGAAAGCAAGCACAGAACACAAAGGAAAGCTGTCAATCAAATTAATTCATGCTATTAGAAACAGTAAAAGAGGGCAGTATAATGACCACCTGTAAGAGTAGCAGATAATTCACAACATGATCACGTATCAAACTTTCCAAATCACTTTTAATTAGAAAACAGTCAAAATAAAATGGTTTATTTTACGTTGTATGGACAAGTTCGCTCCTTCCCCTTTCCTGTATATGCCTTTCTAAAAACAGCAGGAAGAGATTATCTATTTTCTGCTTTAAGCATACAATAAAAATTATGTAAATGTCCAAACTGTGCTGCATACTTAAAAGAAGCAAATCAAAATACCGCTATCATCAGAATTCTACTGAGATGTACACACTGTTCAGAGTGCACAGCAGTTGAAGCAAACTAAAAAGGACAACAGGAAAGTACATCCCCAATCTAATTAACAAATTTTGCTAATTAAAGACCCCAGGAAATGCCATTGCTGTACTCTGTGGAAACTCTCAAGACCTCTGAGGCCTCTTCTATCTGGTCTCTTTCATCTCCATGAACCACTCACCTTTTCCTGACAATATCCCTTTCTTAACCTTTCCTCTAATGGACTCTTTTTGGTCTACAGCTGTTTCTGTTTGTTGTTGACTGGATGACCCTGTTTGAATTCGAGCACATGGAACCTTCTTCTCTCTCCTGCTCACTTCAGTTATTTTTATATTTTCTGCTTTTCTAGTCCCACATCTATGTGTGTGTGTTTGGGAGAGCAATAAAAGAGCAGCCTCAGTCGCAAAATACCCCTAATGCAGAGACCTCTTCCCCTGGGAGAATGCGAAGAGGCATCTTGAACTCTTTATTCCCTCTGCACAGTTGTACAGATCTCTAACCCCTTGGTTTGTCTAAACACAAACACTTTTTATTCAGCTACGATCTAGTTGGGCAGGAACTCTTTTTTTTTTTTCTTCTTTCTCCCAGAATACATTATAAAGAACCATTAAAAATAAAATCTATAAATATTTAATACATTAGAAATTATTATCAATATCGTCACAGGTTGTTCACGCATTAAGCATGCATTTAGGGGAGGAGCTGTGTTTGTTCTCCTGTGCTTGAAGGTTTTCTGAGAACACCCTCAAATATTTGGCATTTATATATTCTTGATACACGTATCAGTTTTACAAACTTTGTTTTTAACTGTTGCTGTTCTCAGAATCCCTTAGGAAATGCATACCATCAAAACAGACCTTAAAAATAATTTATTTTTTAAGTAATAATTCAAAAAACGCTCTCCCCAACAACTTAACACCATAAATTTGGCTGAAATGTTTAGCAGTGACCAAGGTGAAAAGGATCCTTCTCTCTCTTGTGATTGTGGTGGAAAAATCCCAGTCTGGTGGGACTATTTTAGGACCAGAAACAGTTCACCCCATACAGATACCTCTCCTGAGACAAGGCTGTGCTATTCTCCTTGATTCTGAAGCACGTAACACAGGGCAGAACATGTTTTAGTATCAGCTATACAGTGAACAGGCCTAGTGAGTAAGCCTAAAATTGAAAAGTGCTATTCATTTTGTCACCACAGCATCAACGTACAGTCATATTACTGATTAGAATTCCCCGTTGGATGGTAGAGGCTAAGGTATGACATAGTAGCGAGAATATGTACAGGAAGAAGTTTGCTGGGGTTAGGAACATGGCAAGCTTTCCTTTTAGTATTGAATCAAGGGACAGCAAACTGAGAAGCAGCACAGAGGACAAGAAATCAATGTGAACAGTATAATCTCTCTTCGGGTGGACTATCCCAGTTTGCAGAAAACTGGCATTTTATTTCTTTCCCTATCCTACAGTCTATGAGATTGATTTGATTCGTTTTAATTTCACTGACACAATATTCATAAGTCATTTCCGAAACTGCAGCACAGCAGATATTCTGCAATGCAATTTTAATCTTTGATATATAGTGGCATTGACAAAAATTGAAAAGTCATTTTGATTTATAATGAAATAAGGGGAAAAATACATATCCACAGATAAAGAATGCCAAAACATTGCATTATTTAGAAGAACGATTAAGAAACCAAGCTGCAATGAGCCCTCTAGTATCTCAGACTCCGTGCATTTGTTTCTAATAATAAAAGCCCTTAAGGCATCCTTACCCGTTATGTCAAACCAAAGTGGTGTTCCAAGAGGTTCAACAGCTATTACGCCAATCATGTGAGCAACCGGGTCACTTTCCATCACCGTAAAAGAAAAAAAGGCTTCCTCAAAATAAATGGGCTCTGTGGGTGGGACGGGCTTTGGAATCCATTCTATGTGAAGCCGTGTAGTTGATGATTTTTGTGGACGACCATTATCTACAGCTTTAATCTGTGAAACAGACACATCTTTTAGGCTACAGGATCACATAAATCATTATGTCACATAAATGGAAAAGTAGTAATAAGCTCCAAGCGTGTTTGCTTGTGTGAGATATACCCAAAAAGGTTAAGTGTCTCTCAAAGTGCCACTTGCCCTTCATTATCTGCAAATGGAGAAAAAGTATGCAGCACCTGATAGTAGCACAAACTGTTACCATAAATTCACTTTTATTTTGCTTTCTTCCTGAAAGAGACAGAAACTGATTGTTTATGTTCCCTCATGGTGTTCGTTATCTGTCAAGTTCCGGAAAAGAACAGCAGTTGCTTGATTCTCTTTCTCAATACAAACATCTGAAATCATCCTTTAAAAGCAAAAAAACGCAAAACAAACAAACTCACAAAACAATACTTCTGGATTTGTTGAAGCTTTCTTCCTTTAGATACTGCAGTCACTCATCTGCCAGCTACTGAGTAAGAAGTGATAAGAATACAGATAAAAGAAGACTTTGTGTATTCATGATATACAAGATTTTGACTCACTGAAAGGATATCATAGTCCCTCGCTGCAGAAAATTTCTTTGATGAAACCACTCCAGTTTTCGGTTCAATAAAGAATTTGCCGTGTTCATCACCATCTTCAATGCTGTAAGAGATCTCTGCATTGGGGCCTTCATCTTTATCCGCAGCGATAACTCGATAGATCGGCTCTCTCCTAGCACTTCTCTCTCGTTCTGGCTTACCGCGCTCTGGAAGCTGGATTTTGTAGAACTTTTGAAGGAACTGAGGCTTATTGTCATTCTCATCTAAGACCTTCACAATCACCCGTGCAATCGTTGACTTTGCAGGAATACCGTTGTCCGTTACCGTTACCTGGTTTTATTAAAAAGGATATGGTTAGCGCTCAATTCAAACAGGGTCTTTCCAAAAATGCTCTTTTTAAATCAGATTTTCCTACAACTGCCTAAGACAACTGTAAAGTAATTCCTTAACTTCAGTTACTTAAAGGCCATTGTGCACAGCTATTTGGTGAATATTTACAAAAGGCGCTACAAAAGTTTATTCTGCTACTATCTTAACATTTTGATGTTTCAATGTATGGCACGTAGGAGTCAATATATATATATTAAATCTATTTCACTATTTTGCAGCATTGTAACTGAAATATTGAGTACAGGAACAGCACACAAGGATAGTATCTCTGACAACAACTTCACTGTAAAAATATCATAATGTACTTCCAGCCTAATGTTTTCATGCAACTTTTCAATTTAATAATTTGATTTTACACCTCAAAGGATTTCATAAGAAAATAAGTTTCAGAATTTGACAGGCTTATGTACTAAAAATCCCTGTATTTTAAGACATAAAAATCACTACCTCGTTTGAAAGAAGCCTAAAAATTGCTTTTTACTGAAGACACACAACAATCTATTTCCATAGACTAAACGAAATGGGAAATTAAAGCAAGTCTGCTCTTCCAGCAATAGTCAACATTTCTACAAAAAAGCCAGGAAATGAGTATGAAATCTTCTAAAACATTAATTCTAGGACTGATCCGGTATTATTGGTATGGGCAGTGAACAGAAATATAATAGAAGAGTTATGTTAATTTGAAGTCAGAAAACAGAGAAAAAAATCCTTATCTACTGGAAAAGGATCAAACTGATGGAAAATTTAAGTTCATTTATAGGAATAACTCCTACCTATTTAATCCCTTATTAGTTAATAAGGGGTTAAATATAAGCAGATGTAAATTACTTTACCATCTACTTCAAAGAAGAAAAGGGTAGGGGGTTTATATCCCTGCTTCCTGCAAGAGCTGGGTTAGTAGGAGAGTTACAGAATCAGGCCCATCATTTTCTGGCTGTACCCTGCCATCCACACAAAAACGAATAGGCTCAGACAGACACCAGGCATTTTCAAGGGAGAGTTTAGCTGCTACTACATAAAGCATTTAAATACAAATTCTTCACTGATAACTGTATTACCTGACCTTTAGCAGGTTTGACTAAATCTCAGTTTCTGAAGGGGATATTTTCCAAAAAATTGGCACTAAAGACACACGGAATAATGATGGGTAAAGACATTTTTTTGTCAATCTTTTGTGTTCTTTTCCTCGCTTTCTCTTTGATGTTGCGTTGGTTTTGGTTTTAGCTGTAGAATTTTTATCCTTGTGTCTCATTTTAAGAACAATTTTATGACCTAGTGCAGCACTCTTCCTCAGCCTTTCTATGGTCTTCCCTTCATTTTCTTTTTCTCACTCCTTTTCTCCCCACCCCCCCCCCCCTTCTTTAAAGTCATCTTCCTTGACTTAATTTGCCTTCGTTTTATTACATAGAAACGGATGTCTGAAGGTCACCTATGCCAGCTCTGCTGTAATTAGAGGAAACTGATGAACTGAGAGATGCTCATCTTAATTCTAGTAGCTACTTGTCAAAGCTGCAGGGGAATGCAAAAAAAAAACCAAAAAAACCCCAAAAACCAAAAAAACAACACCCCCCCCCCCAAAAAAACCACCAACCACCCAGTTTTTCTAACATATTCTATGGGAAATGTGTTACATGCTGCAGTTTCCTTTTGGTTTTGAGTTTGCGAGGAAGATTTAAGTCTTTACTGGGAGGAAGCTCCATATAGAAGTCAGTCACTAGAGTAGCACTGGGAAAACATTATAGGGAAGATACATGGTTGGACTCAATGATCTTAAAGGTCTTTTCCAACTGAAATGATTCTATGATTCTAAGCTCAGTGCTGTGGAGGGTGTTAAACCAAACCAACCCCCTCTATCTCAAATAAAAAACCCTACACACCACTGATACAGGACACTGCAGTTCCAACAAGCCCACCCTGATGTGGGGAGAACAAGTATTTTTCTTCAAGAATGTGGATGGTGAATTCTTTCACTGGTTCTTAGGATGCTCTGGGAAATTTGACTATGGAAAAGCATAAGGATTCAAGGAAAAAATGGCTACAAAATAGTGAAATGAATACTAATGGAAGACTACAGTTGAATCCCTGATGGAAAAAAAATGAATTTACATTGACATGAATGAGGACATGATCAGATATTCTTGGTTTTTTGCCCTTTCTCGTCTATTTTAGGAAAAAAAATGGAAATACAAATGAAACATGGTATAACTTGCAAGCATGAAGAAAATGAAAAAGCCTAAGTAAAGTGATTAACCACAACAAAAACACATGAAATACAACATGAAATGCAAAAGTTCATGCTCATCTCTAACAGATGGTAGGATTTCCACATATATGAATATGTGTTCCCTTTACTACTTGTAATGGAACACAACCATGTATCTTTCAGTTTGCAAAAAACCCAAAACACATCCCAAAAGAGGAAATTCCAAGGGGTGTGGAATAACTTTTTGTTAACATAAAGTTAGCATTACCCTGATCCAAGCAGAAAGAAAATGGCAAATCTGAGGAAAATCTAGTTGGATTTGAATGCCACATCAGTTTTGAAGGCATTACTGACACAACAAACAGACTACTAAGATAAGAGAGAATAACACGAAGCTAATCTAAGATAATTGCATTAAAAAAAGTGACAGTTGGCACTCAGAAAATAGTTACAAGTTGGGAATAAAAGAATGGGGCATATTAATTACTATTATGTAAGCAGGAGTGCAATCAAGGATCAAATTTAACAGCAAACAAGGAATAAACCCACCAACCCATCTGGTCAACATTTCAATGCTCAATTAATTAGCCAGATGCTCGGCACTTGGCTTATAATATTGCCCATCATTCTGTGCATTTCTGGGTTTCTTTCCAACCTATTTTCAAAGGTGTCAACATAAAGCTAACAAATGGGAAAACTGCTACTTTGGGCCATGCTGTCTGTCATTCTCGCTCTCTAGTTACGAGTTCTTTTGCTGGATACTTCGCAGACTTTTATTTAAAACTTTAACAACCAGCTGGGATTCAAAATGAAGGAAGAATGAAGAATTATAAACGATACTAGCAGGCAACCACCAATATTCCAAACTAAAGAGCAATCAGCTTAATCTAGTCTCTTTATAGAGAAAGCTGAAGCCAGGAGGATTTACGTACCATTGTATGATACTGTAACCTTAAAAAAAAAAAAACCAAACAAACAACTTTGAGTCCTGTACATGTTATCTTGTAATAATTTAGGTTAAATTAGCAGGCAGGACTGCTAGCAGAAAACTGTCCGTAATATTACACTGCTAGTGTGATCTGTGGCATAAATTTTGGCCCAGAACAAGAAGCACCTCCCACATACTGCCTCGCTGCAGCCTGAGAATTCACACAATCCTTGCACCGTTCTCAACAGGCAACGTGGACATGGCAACCCGCTGCCAGGGATAAGGTATGTGCGTTCAAAGCCATACTCTGCCAGGTGGCTTCAGGGTCAGAGAATGATCCACAGCTCATTTTATTTTCTGTACAGATCTAATACAAAAGCCAGCACAATATGCATAGGAGCAAAAATCATGAGATACCAATTTTACAATTAATATACATAGCAGTGGCCAAGAAATGAGATATAACTGACATGAAGTGCTTTGGGAAACTGACACAAGCAGATTTAAGGAGGTAATTTAAAAGAGAATAATATAGTGACTTTACAGGAATAACGTGCCTAGTACTAAACCAGATTTGCCAATTAACTTTGCTATGAGTACTACTAGAAACACACTGCAGAGGAAATTCCACCTTACTGCTACTTTTGTGCAGAGTTATTTCCGAAGCTGATACAGAAATGAAAATAATGATAAAAATTTGGCCCAACAGCTGCATTAATCCAGCTTGCAATGCACCAAGCAGACAGAAGACTGTATGTACACTGGAGTTCTGAAAAAGGATAGTTTGTGCTATCAAGGAATAGCATTCATCTCCAAGTCTATGCAGTCCTACTAGAAAACCTTTCTACAGATTTCATAGGTTTTGAGTAAGTGCAAACTTGCTTCTCCAGCTTTAATGTTAGTTTTGCCGACTCACACTGCAGTCCTTTATCTATCATCCAGGAGAAAAGGTACAATAAAGGTTCCAGATAAATCTTAGCATCTAAGTATCACTGTGAAAATTAAGTGCCACCACACTGCACGGCAACATTGGGAAACTGGAAGACTCACATTAGTCTATGTGTTTTTCCTTCATGTTGTTTGACAGAGAATGAGAATAGGTATTACATGAATTCTAGGTGATCAATTAAATGTAGCTAAATAAAAGAATTGTGTCATGAATTTCATGCTCTTGGACTCCGAATCTATAAGGCACATTTTGCAACTCATCTACTTATGTGATTGATAAATATGTTATGCAGAAAAATGTCTACTCACTTACTATCTGTTTGTATTCACAATGTTAAAAAAAGATTCTACACTTCTTTTTCAGAGGTCTATATTCATCAAAAGGCAGGCTGAAATAGCTATTCCAATAATTACAGAGGAAAAAAAAAAAAGGAAGCACACTCCTCCTTTTCCTCCTTTTAACAATCATGCCTTTGTACTTTTTGAAAAAACAATCTTGGTTAACCGATATAAAACCAAAAAATTGCCCTTGATCTGCATATTAACTCTTTTCTTATGAAAAAGTCACAACACACTGTTTTTATAAGATAGGTAGTTTTGTGTATTGCAATATAATGATCATAGAAGCAAATTATTTCTGAAATCCAGTTCTCTAAATTCTTCATATAGTAATCAAGTATGGTAAATTTAACTCTCTGTAAAAGAGCAACGAACTTACTGTTTTTCAGAGAAATAAAGAAATTATTTACCTCCAGTATATGCTCTCCCTGCTGCTCTCGATCTAGTTTTCTAGATGTGGTTGTAATTAGACCTGTAAACATAAAAGAATAATTAATCAGAGCCTTAAAGAAAATAATCTGAATCAAGGTTAGGTTAAACCAGTAGTTACTGATATACCCAATCTCAATTTCTTCTTAGGTGGTCTCTTCTATTATTGCAGAACTTGCGCTTTCATTAAGGGAAGGGGTGAGGGGTTTCCAGTCCTTAAGGGCCTTGAAAATATTTGTTGCAATCTGGAAGCTACATGGCTGTAGCCTTTCAGACACATACACTTCAATTTTCCAACACATCTGTGCATGTCATACTCCTGACAGGAGTAATGTATGCAATTCACTCACATGAAGTCTTGTTTTCAGGTGTTCATACACCTTATTCAAAGGGTGCTTACAGACATGATTTGAACAATTACCAATCTCTTCAGAAGAAACATCTGCATATATTTTTAGTGATAACAACAGAAAAAAAATGACCTGAAGAGATGGTGGATGGTGGAAAGCAGAGCAATTTGTGTGCATTGGCTTCATTTGGCAATGACAAGGAGCCAAAGGGTTGCTATTGGCAATAGCGGAGAATGACGACAAGTTTTTGATGCATGATGTTATATTTTGTTGCAAGAGTTTGATACACCTTTGATGCAAGATTAGGAATGCATGATGAGTTTTACTTTAAATGAAGAAAGTCAAAGAGCAAGAGGTGACAAAAAGACAGTGAAATCTAAATACAAAAGGATCTTATTTGAATTAATTCTCCCTACCAGTAGGTTCAAAATTTAAATTACTGAGTTTCTTGAAAAGTAAACTCAGTCAACTCTCAGTTGTAATTGCACGGTTTGGTACGGTGGGGGTTAACCGTGCCATGGATGCAGACACAAGACATAACTGTTTCTTTGCTACACAAAGCCATCAACCTGTTTGCAGGTACAAGTTGGCCCCCCAAACACCATCACTGTGTTCACATGGCACTGAGCCCGTGCTAGTAAACCCTGCTAGACCCAACTTGGCTTTTCATGGAGCAAACACCAAGATTTGGATTCGCCTGACGCAAATCCTGTTCTCTGTAGGAAGAATCCCGCATATGTTAGAAGATGCTGCAATGTCATGAGACCTTTTATGCAACTGTCCCAGCTTTTTACAGTGACAGAAAAGCACTGACATCTCGATCCTTAATTGTCAAACTGAAAAACAGGAAAGCAATTACCCAATTAAGGACAAAACAGAGAACAAAACACAGGCTGCATACTTCCTGTTCCTTTTTCTAACTGTAGTGTAAGCTTATTATTAATAAAACCTCTTATAAGCAAAATTAAAATCCATTTATAAAGTTTTCAGGGTTGATCTGCTACAATAAGCAAGCCTTCAATTTTGTCTCATAGCAGATAAAAAAATAGTGCGTAAGTAAGAAAAGCAATAAAGATTTCAGTTTCACTTAAAAGAGAAAGGCCAACAGAAACAGAATTGCATACCACCAGTGCCCAGCTACTCAATGCTCCTGTCAAATAGAGCTGTAGTCTACACATACCAACAAAATAGACAGTCTGCGCTAAATAATATTAACAAAACCTATATAAGGCAATATTACAGCTGTCAAATATTCAAACAACTGTTCTTCAAATAATGCCTGCAAAACAGCAAATAATGGCTGTTCCAATTATGGTCAAACCTGCCCTTGTTTTTCCAGCCATTTGGCTTGCCGTTGTGCCAAATCCATTATATTCACCTAGTATTCTAGACAAAGATACATAATCTTCTCCTACTTTATCTTTTTATGCTTTTGCAACACATAGAATATACGTGTGTAATTGTTAGGATACATCTTAGTGGTATTATGAAGTAATTTCCCTTCATTACAAAGAAAGCGGGAATAAAAATTAAAAAAAAAAAAACGAGGAAAAAATGTTGCATTGATAGTCTAAATTTTAAGGCAGGGGGGACAGGGAAGGGAGAAAAAAAAAAAAAAAAAAGGATGTGACAACTATGTATTAACCTCCTTGAGTTAATATCTTCCCATCGAGATTTCAGAGCTGTGAACAATGACAAGTGAAAATATTTATTGTCACATATTCTAAACAAAGCTTCCTCCCAATCTCCTGGCTAAGACTGGCCAAGGCACACCTTTTCTTTTCACAGGCTCTATGGGGAACAGCGCAGAACTGTTAACTGGAAATGAACAAATGGCAGAGCAGATGCCTCATCTGCTTCCCTCAAGCAAAGGGACTTGTAGGTGACTTCAAGAAACACAATCTCTCCTAAACACCTCTTTCTACTGAGTACCTCTGGAGAAAGCCGGCAGAAGCCCTCCCATGAAGCATTAATCCCCCTGAGACTCACCACAGTTGCAAGGGAAAAGGGTAAATTTCAGCACAGCCGCTAAAGGAGTTGGCTGTTCAATTGCTGGGTTGAGGATAGGGAGGATCCCCAAAAGCACAGGAAGAATGAAGTAATTCCAGCAGAAATGTCTCGTTATGCTTGCATTTCTCTGAATATCCAATATTCAGTCTACACCCTCTGACAATATTAGATTCCATCTCTCGCAGCAGCAAGGAGAGAATTGCTAACACATGAGAGCAGAAAGATGGCACCCTTCAACAGCTTCCTACCCACTCTTCCCCCAGCAAGAGCCATTAAGACTGGATGCACCGCTAATAAATGCCAACTAATACTTTGGGAAAAAAATAAAAATACGCTTATGCAGCAGGCACTCCAGACAGAATTCTATCATGCACCACTACTCCACATACTACAGTTAGTTAAAGAAAGTCTAGTTCCAGATATAATTTCTGCTAATGAATGTACAACTCTATACAACTCGAATGGGTAAGCAGAAAAATATCCAGTAAGAACAAAATACATGCTTTCATCTGTTAAAACTTCCAGTCTTTTCAACCAAGCATGCCACACTTCTGTTAAAACACTTCAGACCAATAACAGAAGGGTTTAGTCTTCACCATATATATCCTGTATATTCAGCAGAAACTAATGCCAACAAAGGAAATGTAACACTTCTGGATTTAGAATCACATACACATGCATGACATTCTTTTTATTTAACTCTTTGCTGCTAGCCGCTTTCCTAAGCGGAAATTTAGCTTCAGTCAAGTGTTTCACTACAGCTTAAGATTGTAAAAGGTTTGGTTATGGCAATCACTAAGTTTTTCCATTTTTTCCAAGTTTTTGTATATTATAAAATGTTTAATGCTGCATCGACAGATTTCACCACCTGTTGGAGAGCTTTTCTGAATTAAGGCTGTGATAATAAGGTCGAGTGTTCCCATACAGTGTGGCTTTTGTGACTGCACATTAAGATGGTTGGGGAGAATCTTTGCACCTAATATAAGCCAGGTTGCTGCAACAGAAGCCACCACCCTCTTCTTTCTACTGAAAACAAAAGTTCTCAAACTTTTTAGATTGAGCTCCCTTCTCTTTTTCTGTAACAGTTTGGAGATCTCCTTGCCGCATCCCTCCCTCTACACAAACAAATGAATAACCACACCTTTGCATACACCACATCTGCACAGAGGTGACAAGTAAAGGATCATTTCAACCTCTGAAGAAGTCTGTAACATAAGCAGTTTTGAAATCCTTATTATGAGAGGGGGAAGAATCTGTTCACTGCTGAATGAGAGAAATGAGAGCATGTGTTGAGAAACAGATCACTGGACAAAGCATTCATTTTTGAGGCAAAACTGACTCCCAGAGCATCGTTTTGCAGTCATATTTTCCCATTTTCCTTCTGCCTCCTCTTACCACCCCCCCACTCCCCCCAAAAGGAACAATGAGTTCCAGTAATTCACATTGCTATTATTCCACCTGGGAATCAATGCACGCTATGGCAAGATGGGTCAAGTTTCCTTGGGAAAACACAAGTTTATAACAAACATGTCTAAGCTAATGATGAGCAAATGGTATCTCTAGCGAATTGGTGCAATTTTTCTATTCAGTAATGTTTCAAAATTCACCTCAGCAGAAATATTTTCATAATAGTGGCTTAATAATTTAGGGAGTCTGTGGATAAACCACAGTTGTTCTGCCTCACTATCTGGAGAGGTACTATAATGAACTGAGTAAACATCCGTAACGAAAACAAAATAAAAAACCCAGACCAGGTAACACATACAACTGTACTTTTCTCCCTTCATTCCTCCTTTGAGTTTACATTCTGGGGATATCCCCTGTCTATTTGAGGTCTACTGAAAAATCAAAATAGTTACAGCTGTATTCAAATAAAATTTACTTCAGATTTCTATTTTAAACAGCATTAAAACAAACAGACAAAAACGTAACAACAGCATTCAATTACATAAATATAAATAAAAGCACTACATTTGGAACAGAAAATAGCACAAGGGAGCTGACATTAGCAGGGATTTATTTTATCCCATATAAGCTTTCAACTCCGTGCACAGTTACATCACGTTTACCTCTGTATCTGAAAAACAGCACATCAACAACAGCTTCCATTCCATGCTGAAACGGCAATCTCTTTAAAAAAACATAGAACACTAGGTGGGTACTGCGTTAAGAATGTTAATATCAATGCCATGATGTTAGCTACCTTTATAGCATGGACGATCTCAGCAATAAATGTAGCATCATCAGAAAAAGCCGTCGTTGCAAGGAGAAATACAGTTTCTCAGATCTTTGAATGCATTGGCACTGGAGGTTTAAGGAAGCGTGGAAAGCAGCTACAACATTTTTTATCACCAACTTCAACAGACACGAGACATTGGAATTCAGTATGGTAAGGGAGGGCACGTTTTGTTGATGAGATTTTTGTCTTCTGTGTTGAACGCAAACCATAACCAGTCAGCAGAAACGGTTTCTCTGGACTGCATTAGCGCAACTCAATCGGTTTAAAGCTTTAGATAAATTTACTGATAACGTATTGTTATTTAAGTTCTTGTTCCCCCACTTCAACCTCAAAAATGACAAATTACTAATGAATGCTAAAAACAATTATCTTGGGATTTTCTTTACAAGCTCTTAATATATAAATCAGTGTAAGAGTTGAAGTAAGCATGAATTTTAAATTCACATGTGGCTGCAACGATAATCTAGTCTGACGACTGCATAACACAATCCTAAAGCACTAGGCAAATTACAGCATACATTCTGCAAGTCAAAGACCAATTATGTCTCTTCAAGTGATAAAAGATGCTGTTGCACCTCAATGCTGGATCACCTACTAATCATCCTCATTAAGAAATAGTGTATTATACCTAATTCAAGACAGCTTTCCCTTCTAGACAGGGGAATAGATCCTTCTTTTGTCTAAGAAGTCCACTGGAATCGGCAGTTTCCTCCCCATGGAAGTCCTTTGTGTGATCAAGTCACATCTTAAGACTTCTCTGATAACACAGCGAGCATCAAGTCTCACTGTCAGGAAGATCTCTTATGACATTGTTTTAAACTGCCTCCAATATCTCAACACTTTCTGAAATACGGACAAAATGATGAGCACAATAATCCATGATTGTTTCACCACTGCCACAGATAGACAACTATTTTTTTCAGTCTCCTTCCTTTCAACTCATTTCACACCTAACTTACTTTACAAACAATGACCATCAGAAAAGGCCAATATTTCTTTTATGAAGATGTTCAGATACACTTTTTGGCAAGACTGCAGTCAAATCTTGTCCTCTACATAAGCCAAGACAAGGCTTCACAACCAAAGTAAATAAACAGGTTAATAAAAATAGGTCAATTAAAAGTAATAGCAGAGGGATTTAAGAACAGATTTCAGCTTTGCAGCTGACAAAATATAAACTCCATGTCTTACCAGTCATGTATAGGTGGTGATTATAAGCTAGACAGTGTGCCATTGTAACATACCACCATGAAGGCAGGCTGCCGAGTTAAGAAACAAACAAAATCATAGACCTAACCAACTATCACAGTGGAGAAAGCATATCATAAAGGAACTGAACAGCTTTGGTTTACATAGTCCTAAAGACAGTTCGTTAGAAATTTGACTTGCTTTTCATTCCTAAACTTTTCCTTCTCTTAAGCACCTTAATAGCTCTCAATAAAACCAGCAACAGAATTGTCACCAGTAATTTTCAAGTGCTGAAAATATGACTGTAAACTTACTAGTCCCAAAAGAAACTACCAGTATCATTTACAATCACATTAAGTGGTTGCAAGTGCCTCTTCTGCTCAAGTAAAAGATTTAAAAGCAATCATTGCTGTTATTTTAATAAAGACTGTAAAAACGATACCACTTTTCAAGAGAAATCAGGACCCCAGGTTCCTCTTTCCACTCTCTTAGCTGAACACTCTATCCATTAGCTACAGAGTCGTGATGTTGCTTGCTTATTCTCTCTGGCCTCTTGAACCTTACCTTTTTTTTGCTATACAGTTGTTTCAGTAGAACTTGCACAACTTACAGCCTGGTGGCCTAGGGGACTTTCCTAGACAGTTTAAATCCACTTTTGGGAGTAAAGTTTTTCATTTCACGTATGAACTTTCTCATCAGGGTATTTTAAAAAGAAAAAAAGAGTTACACCACCCTATAAACAGACAGTTTCAGAAAAAATCCAAGGGATGTCTACTGAGTACACTGTGCTGAAACTGGTTTTCCCTTTTTGTTAAGTATAGCATAACTGCACTCAACCAGTGCAGTCTTTCATGGCTTTGGTGCCTTTCCCCCTTCATTTTCCATCTGCAGCAGTTCAGGCAAAAGGCAGCAGGATATTCCCACAGTATACAGGCACCAAGGTCAACTCCAGACTGAAGGAGCTAAAATGCATTACAGAACTACACACTGTATTTGCTTTTCATATCACCTTTTTCTCTGGTTTGGGGTTTGGTTTTTTTCTTCTTCTTATTTTTTTTTTTTTTTTTATGCACTTCCTTATTCCTGGTTCAGATGCGCATGCTCTGGATTTCATTCACAAAAATAATTTTTGGCACATTTATCGCAGCTGAATAAAATGTTTTGCCCTTTGAATCGTAGTCCATGAAAAGCAAAGTAATAATCGAGATCTCAGTCCTACCCAAGTCAGAACTGCATCAAAAAAGGGATAAGTAGCCTAGTCCACAGCGGCGTCCTTGTGTCAGCACACTGAAACATTTATTGAAGTACAGTGATATCAGTGTTTATGAGTTTGTTACTCGTTGCCAAGACAAGTACGTAGGGTCAAAAAGTAAGTACTTAATCCTATGGCTGATATTTCATACCACCAGTTACCATGTTAATCAGTAACCAGGCAATTTAACTACTCAATCGTACTACTACGAAGTATAAGTGCAAGGTGCATATCTGAAGTTGAGTCACATCCCTGAACTATTTTAACAGGATCCAGATATAAAGACCTGGAATTTGCTGATCAGAGCACTCATTAATCATTTTAGTGACTGGAGGCAGGGAGCAAAGACAAGCAACGCACCAAAGATTATTAACGTATGGTATAAGGAGGAAAAAAACACTTTATACAAACAACTAAACCATCCAATCCAATAAACATTGCAGAGCTTCAATTTCAACTAGATTTCAAATGAAGTGTAGAATCTGTGTTTAGTGATCATACAATTACAGAAAACCGCTCAAATGTGTCTTACAAGGTAAACCATACAGTTTTAAATACTCTAAGTTTATTTTCAGTCTGGATTTACTAAAACAGTGGTATAACTGCTTCTGCAGTAATTCTTTTAGTATTTGGTAACACCATTTGGGGAATAATGAAAAGCAATATATAAATAATCACACACACCCCAAAAAGCTATAGTAGAAAAAGAAACCTATCTAAGATCCTGCCTTCTGAGTACTCGAGAGCATTTAGGATGCATCCAGTTTCATTGTTAATCGTGTTCTTTTGGTAGCTTGTTCCTCTCATACATAAAAAAGATAAAAAAACAGACCTGTAAGTCATAAGCAGTATAAGAGGATTTTTTTTTAAAAAAAAAAAAGGTACTTAAGAAATAATAAAAAAATAGCTAAAATAATTTTGAATGGAAAATAAAACAAATCCCAAGTATCATTATTGAAAGGAAACTGGTAAGTGATGATAAATTTCCCATAGAATAAACTTTGATCTTACAATCAACAGAACACTATAATTTTTTGTTATCTCTTTGCTTACCTTGCAAAGATACTCTTGCCTTCAGCACCATCTGATATACTAAAGCCACACCAATTCAAAGCTCAAATGCCTTCGGTAATTAACTCTAAGTAACCTGATCTTCATTACTTCATTATCTCATTTTGAGACATATCATCTTCAATGAGTAAGTACAGAATTATTGCCATAAGATGTCACATCATCTTGAAAGATCTTTTCAAATGTGACATAATCTTACTGCATTTAGTGCTTGAACAAAGAAAGAAACCCCCGCGCTCCTTTCCAAACTTGGCTTCTTGGGTTTTTTCCTTGGACAAAGGAAACGCACTTTTCAGCTTCCTGTAGCCAGCATTGAGTTGTTAATATGTTTTAAAAAAAAATCATAATCAGATGAGAGAAGGATTTAAGACCAATTATTAAAGGATTGAGGTTAGTTTTGAGGTCACTTCCTCTGTCACAGAAGTTTTACAATTTCACAATTAATCTCCCATAAAACTGTTGCAACACACATGTGGATTAAGGAAGATTGACAAATTCACGAAGAAAGAACATACACAGTCTTTGGAATTTACTCTGCTGGTAAAGCTATTTACAGTTGGTAAGTATTGTCTCTGAAATGCAAAATTTAATTTTGAACTTTTTGTTTTAACTGAAGTATTCATCAACATGCAGATTTGTAGTTAAATAACAACAACCATAAAGTCTAAGTCTGCATGCATTGCTACTACATCTCGCTACGGAAACAACCTAAACGTTAATACAGAGATTTAAAAAGTTATTAGAATACATGACTTCAAAGAGGAACATCAGAGTAGGTTTCCATGTTGGCTGTTGCCTTGATGTCACAATTCCTCTTATGCAACTCAACTGTTTTTTACCAAGACTGTTTTTTAGTCACAAAATAGTGTTTTGGAGGCAATTAGACAGGATATAACTAGTAACAGCATTGGTTGAGAATGACTATAGTAACAGGAGAAATTATTGAATACTTTTGGGCAGTTAATAAAATTCTGTGAACAGGAAAATGTATTATGGGGGAAGAGTAGAAAGTTTGATACTACTAGGAATTCTTTTTTTTTTTTTTTTCAAAGTATGAGAACAGCTGTTTAAAATGTTTTGATAAATTACGGTGATAATTACAGCAAAATAAAAAAAATCTAAAAATCTAATTCAAGTTTCTTAGTATTTAGCATATTATAATAAGGAAGAGTCTTTTGGGAAAACAGTTTCCAAATAACCCTACAGGATGCCAGAAAATTGAAGAGAAGTACTAGTTTTAAATGTGGTCTCCCTTATTATAACCACCTTGGAAACAAATGTGTAAAAGGAGGGTTTTGATCTCAGTTATCTTAGCAAATCTAAGACTCCATCTACATAAAGACAAATGAGACCACCCGCTGGACCTAAACGTGCACAGGTCATAAAATACCACCAGCACACAACAGTAATCTTTCATACTTAGGTGTAGCTCATAATTCCATTACAATACCATACTAGTAACTGATGCCACCAAATAACCCCAAAGAAAACAGGGGAGTAAGAAGCCACACAAAATACATTTTAATTTTAAAAACATTCATTTTAATCTAGATAAAATTATTAATTCATGAAAGACAAACTCATCAGAGAAAGTCACAATGTTTTACTTAACTAACATTACATTTTAAAATATAAAAATGTGAAAAATAATATTTAATTAACTAATTTGTAGAGAATGGATATGAAACTAGCTAACAGACTGTTATGGACAAAATCTAGTCCCTTCAATTTTGAAGATTATCAAAGGGGGAAATTTATCTTCCAAACGTTTATCACTGGATTTTTTTTTTTGTGTGTGTGTGTGTGTCTCTCTCTCTCATTTATTTATTTCACTATTTGTTTTTTATTAATCCAAACCATGAGGATTTCCTTAAGAAAGCTCATCAGTTGCAAGAGATGGTTGGTCTTACTTTGTCTACTTCAGAACTGGCCATTCGATTTGAAAATACAGTCTTCTAAATTTGAAAACGTAGACAGATTCAAGAATGCGTCTCCTTAAAAAGCCAACACACAACTATATTTCTATTGTTGAAATACAGAAGGTTTTTGAAGGACTCGAAAAAGATGAATGACAAGTGTGATTTGGCAGAGGCTTTTTCAACATTTATCACAGACACTGACACTGGGCGTAAAAGTTTTTATCTTGAAGGAACTGAGGCAGGAACTAAGAGTAGCATGCCAGAAAAAACATCATATGATCTAACACCATGAATAAAAACAATTCTTTTTTTTTAACTTTTATTTTTTTTTAAAGAGCTGCCTCATTCCAGTGTTCTCTGTATATGGATAAACGAAGTATAGATTAGCACTTTGAGATATTTCAGGGTTCTGGGCAGCCTTAAGCCTACAAATAACCTTCTTGGAATTTTCTTCATCTACTCATTTAAATCTTTCATATGAAAGAAAAGTTGAGGCAACTGTGTAACAACTTTGTTAGATACAACTGTCCTTATTATCTTCTCTCCTTTGATGTTAAGGATGGTTTATGGATGACATATGTATTTACTAAAGTACAAAGTTGTTCAAATGACACTAAGTATACTGGGATATTTCCAACACCATTACAGGCTTTGTTTTGAGGCCACCTAACTCCCTATACATCTAAACCCTAAAACATTAATTTCTAAGTGAGAATTGAGGATTATATGATGCTGCTGCCTCTCCCCCCCATCCCCCACCCCCCCCTTTTTCATTTGTTTTAATTGCACATTATTCCCTACATTTACAGGACAGGATACTACTAGAACAAGTGTGGAATGCACTGCAGTTTCTTATCTACTGATTTAGAGGGAACTGCTTTTCTAACAACCATCTGTAAATACCTCCATGCAACACTCATGACAGATGATCACCTAAACTGCTGCCAAAGGTCTTGTCTCAGCTCTCAGAAAAGCTGAAGAAGAATTTTATAGCTGACTCCTGGTTAGCCTTTGACTGCGACTCCACTGTAAATTTTGCAGATAGAAAAACTATATTATATCACGTATGTTTTTGCTGGGATTGATCTTTTATTTTCATCACTCAAAAATCAAGCCAAGCTACACGTGAATCAGGGCGTTAATTCTCAGTAATCTTCTCTTAATAGGAAATTCATCAATACCAATGTTATAGTGTTGTTATATACACATGCTCCATTAAGTTACACTACTCGGAGAGCCTATGAACACAAGACTGGAATCTTTGAAAGCCATTATGCTGTGTGAAGATGGTACCATGCAAATGGCTCACAACACTATCTGATCACTGGCTCTTCCCTGGATAGAATTATAGTTTCGCACGTTATATATTCCAGCTCAAAGAACATAGGATATAGAGGGAGTCTGCCTCCATCGCCATTACTGCATCAGAATATGGAAAAATTGAAAGCAAACCTCACTTTCTTTTAAAGTCCTGCTTTACAACATAGATCATGCAGAGTATGGCCTGAAGTTTTATGTAGATCGAGGGACAGAAAAAGGAAAAGGGAAGGACTTACTACATTCCTGTTTGTTTCCCCAGCTCCTACCATTTCTCTTTTTCCAGAGAGATGTATGAGAACAAATAAAATAAATAAATAAAAATCCCCAGAACCACTACCTAAAATTTAAAAGAAGTTATCGCTACATAAATGCTTGCAAATAATTTTTAAAATAGCTGCCTATAGTACAGCAAATATTCTATCTTTTCAAGTGCTACACCCCTAAATATTGTAGAGTGAGCGGACGGGAAGATGTTATTAGAAATTTCACAGATATTAACTTGTCTTCCAAGTTTCAAAAAAGATCAAGTTGAAAATCACCAGCCTAATAGCACTTCAAGCGCTCTAAACAATATTTAAAAATGAAAATAAAAGTGGTTTTTTTTTCAGAATTAAACTCTTTTTCTAAATGTATTTCTATACGAACTTTTGTTTACTCATGTAACCCTCTCTGGTTGCAGGAGTTTGACAAACATTTGGGTTAAATCTGGTCACGTTTTCAGTAAAGGTAAAGAAAAAAAATATAATCTGTTTTAAAGACAGTGTAATCAAATACTTTATTTTCTTTGCATGTGACAGGTAAACAGGTGGGCACGCTTCGAGCTGCGTGACTTGAATGAACAATAATTGAGCCTGGCATTGTTTGCCAGCTACAGAAGTAACAAGAACAATTTCAGTGTTTGGGTTTTTATTTAACTTTAAATCACATTACTGTGCAATGCAGTAATACTGGTTTTATTCAGGTTCTAAAATATTAGGTCAAATGGGATTAAAACCCACAAGCCGTTAAACGACAAAGATTTCCTTTGTCAAAATGAAGCCAATACTACTGTGCGGTCACTGGCCCTTCATTTCCTTACCAAGTAATTCCCAGTGTTATCGGAAACCCATGGAAGTTGTTTGCAGCTGTACCCATTTCCTATTTCACTTCACTCAGTCTCCAAATCTCACACACACACACATGCAGAGATACTGCTTTAAAGGTTACAAACAGTGTAAAAAGATAAAATCATGTGAGGTAGATGATCTGCCCATGAGCTATTAGCATTTTATAACTTCACAAAGCTCTAACAATTACTACAGATGAACAGACAGCGAGAGCCACAGACTAAGTGTTACCAAAATTCTAATCCTGCTGTTCGAAAGAACAAACTTTTTATATTAAAATGGTGTTCTATTTTGGGGTTGCATATATAAAAATGCTTTAAATCAGCACTTAATTTGAAGGTTGATGTTAACTTTGTAATGCATGTTTTGAGGTGTGTTACAATTTATGAAACAAAACCTGACACAATCCTAAATTTCCACAGGACCAACTTAGTGTAAGTACTTTCAAAAACTTGAGGTAGTAAAAAAGTGCATAGAAAAACATGAAAATAAGAGCAAAAGGTTCTGAAATGGGTAATTACTCAATGCTTCTGCTGGAATTCCCTATAAGAAAGGCCTTATCTTAATGGCCTAACTCCTACACCACAGGATTACTAATTTCCTTAAAGGAATGTCCGTGGCATTCTCATGATAATACCCAAGTGCTTCATAAATATGAATGAATATATCTTCACAACACTCCCGAGCAATTAGGTTGCATAATTATTCCTATCTTATACCTGCAAAACTTAAATATGGGGAAATTAACACTGGTAATTAATTTTGTCATTCTCCTGTCCAGGTTATGAAGCCAAGTCTAGTTTTTGGAGGTATGCATTATTTTCATATCCAGCTGCATTAAAGGCATAGAAAGCTATACTTTTGCACTCAGCTTTTCTGCAAATCTGACTCAAAACTGTTATATGAAGTACTGTCAAGTAACTCCCTGCCTCATTTGCTATTATTGTTTGAAATTTCTGAAGTGAGACACGGCTTCTGGACAAAGCGTTATTTGCCACCCAACCCTGAGTCTTTCCCCAGGCTAAATCTAGTTGGTACAATAAATGTAACGGAAGTTCCAGGGGAGTGGAAATAAGCATACCAATTTGGCAAAAAGATCAGAAATTATTTCTGTCTTGAATACATGGGCAACGTAATCCAAAAGAAGTACAAGAGTCTTCCCTCATGCTACATGGATACCTGGTTAGGATTCCCGTTTCTTACTCAGTAATACCAAGGGGAACTGGAACTCCTTTCATTATGCAAATGCAGGTTTAGCCATTCTGATGAATATACTGCCACTTACAATGAAGTACTACAAGCTTCTTCCAAGGCACCTTAACTCAGCAATCTTTGAGATATTAATTGTACAAAGGCTGTATCACTGAGTAGCAGCCATATTTTAAAATCGTGGCATGGCAAAACTATTCCATCCATACGGAAACAGATACAGAGCCTAGGGGAATTCAGTGAGCTCCTTTTGTTTAGAGAGTTCAGTCTAATGGCTCTAGTTCTGCAGCAATTGAGGATGTTCTGCTTGGCTCTTAAATGTCCATGTTTTACATATGACTTGTTGAGCGGAGTACCTTTCTTCTAATTTCACATGAAGTTTTGCAATCCCACAATTTAAAGAATAAAATAGAAGACAACTAGAAAACACAGGAAGCAATGATAGAAAAAGAATTTTGCTCTAGTCCACTACAATGGCACTCTGGGGAACTGTTAAGTATACGTTTTAAATTGGGGAGCCAGTTTGCATACTACCCTTACAATTCTTACCAGATGCAACAAAAAGTTTGTATTTAATGCACGTCCCACTCTCCTGTCTCAGACAGAAAGAAATTACATGTTATGACTGAAAGCTCTTTGTAAAATGAATACAATAACTCTCTCTTGAATTGGCACTAACAGATCGATTTCTAAATGGTTAATCCAATACAGATTACAAATTATATAATCATAATTCATAAACAGCTCATGAATGTACACTTATATACAATGGTATTATCAACTATTATTAGTGGATGCCATACTAAGTACCTCTTCCACTTTCTCTAAGAATTACTGTAATCCTGCTATCAACTCTCATGCTTCCAACATTCCTCTTCAAAAGAAATAAAGCAAATTAAGATCTTATAATATGAAAGAATCAAAGACGGAAAAAAAGTAGAAATCTGTCCACTCAATATGATTGTGTAAAAATAAAAATATTCAGTAATTTAATTCAAACAATACAATATTCAATTGTATTTTGTAAATACAACCATGGAGCTTACATCAGTGAGATGTAAAACTTTTCAGTCCTGCAACTCGACTGGAGTTGAATTGTTAACTTTTAAGTAAAACAGGTCATTACTCGTTCCTCAAAGCATCCATTTCTGTCCATTTGTTGCTTTGTCAAACAAAACATATCCAAATGCATCCAATGAAATACGATAACTGCAACTAAGAATACTTTGATAATTAAGTTTCAAAGTCTTTGGCCTTGTTACAAGGTAATTACAAAATGTAAAAGAAGAAAAACCCGAACAAGCAAATAAACCACACCCACAATAAACAGTGAAAAATTACCAAACTAGTTTCTATTATACATACCAGAAAAAATATTGTACATTGTGAGCTACAAAGCACAAAACCCCAGAAGTTGTTTACTCTTATGTAAATCCTTTGCTTCACGTGAGTGTTGCTTGAAGTGCAAATCTTTTCTGATCCTCAGTGCAATAACTCTAGGGTTAAGTGCTGAGATTAACCAGAGAGTCCCAGGACCTGTGTTCTGAATAGCTATCAAGTTCTGCCAACTCCAACTCCTTCCATCTAAACATATTAAAGTGCCTTGGAACTCCACCGTCTTTGTCAATTACTTCTCTATTTAACTACAAGCTATTCTGCAAGAAGTTAAGCAGATCTAAATTAGTTACCATAACGTACGTATTTGTCTAAAGCTATGTTCAGGTTGAGCATTAAAGTTGTGGAATTAGTCTTTGCTCAAATTTTTTTCCTGCAAATAATATTACGATAACTATTTTTATTACACCTGGTCGACTCATGTGTACAGCAGCCTTTTTTCATTACATGGAAACTCCAAAACTAAAGAAAATGCTATTTCATTTGCTTTAATGAAAGGCCAGGTATATCTGAAAAGACTACAAAATGTCTTGTGACAGACTGTGTTATATACCCTGCTCCAAAAAGTGAAACAGCATTTCTGCATGCAAAGCAAAACTCAGCAACGTTTCTTTAAGTTATTTTATAACTACTTAAAATAAGAAAGGTGTTCTTAAGTGCCAGTGAAGATTTACTGAAGAGGATACTCAGAAACTGATCACTAAGAAGCACACACTACTTCAGCTAGCAGCATTGTTGATAAACAGATGAGTCAATCAATAGCTCTTGTCGTGAAAAGAAATCTCTTCTTTCTGTGAAAGATGAACCATATCCTACGTAGGTCCATGTCAGTCAGTTTCATAATCTAACAATTCAGGATTATTGCACAAAGACGCAGACATCTTAGTGTCAAGCCTATAAAATTCCAGAAATTAATCAGCTACTTACAGAGAACAGAAAGCAGTATTTTACTTGATATAGGTTACATATAGGTTATTGCTATTTATAATCTGTACTGCTATTATCTGTAGGAGCTGTAGCCATGGACCACAATACGCTAGTGTTAAATTCTATAAAGAGACAGAAAACGATGGATCCTTGACCTGGAGAGGAGACAATAACATACTATCAGCTGGAACATATTTTTAGCACTCGCCACATATTTTAAGAATCCCAACTCTAGCCTTTCCTTGACTTGGACTGAATGCCATTGCAGTCCTCAATTTGCCTTTAGGGCTGCACAGTGGCCCGAAATAACATCACACGCTTAACTCTCTTACTCTGTCACTTTCAGTGTTGTAACGGGATACAGTTAAAGACTCGATTCGTGTTCCAGCCCTATCTCCCCTTTGGCTGGAAGTGAAACCTGGGGCCCTGTGAAGGTTTCTCTCCTTTGACAAACACCTTACAGTGCAATAGCCTCACAAGGTCCAACAAGGGTAACTAACATACCTGCATAAGCAAACAAGACAGGATTTGATCTCACTAATTCTAGTCAAACGCACTCTTCAGCTGAGGCCTGTTTTAATTAATTGAGGGAGATAAAATACACTGTTATAACTACAATAACCAGTGTCTTTTAAAGTGATCTTTCAACTCCTTATCATCCCAATCCTAGCGAAAGAGCTTTCACCCAAAATAAGATCTATTCAGGTTAAAAGTATTTGATTTCTAATAGACAGAAGAGAGACGGGGGAAGTTATGATCCTGATAACTTCAGTCAAAACTCATCAGTACATTAATGCCTACTGCAGGTTGACAGTTTCAAACCAAACACGTACAAGAAAAACAAGACAGCCTGTTAGATCGCATGAAATCCAGTGTCCTATGTAACAGGAAGACAATATACACGAGTTAGCTAATTAATACTCATTCAAATTATATGAGCGCACGCTGGGAACACAACAGAAACCAGCCAAAGAGGTTTCCCTTCTCCTCTGCCCGCCTCTTCTCTTCCCCTCCCTGTCTGTGTTTATTATGCCTATCTAGCATTACCATTTTAACAGTAATAGACATCACTGAATTTACCTATACCTGTGATTTTAACTATATTTCTGAAAAAGAAATAAATAATTCTCCTTCTGAATGTAAATCAGAGGGAGACTGTTTTCTTCTCAGTGCTTGTATTCTGAAACATAATTGAATAATTATTCCCATTTGGTTTTGTTGGGTTTTTTTTCCCCCTTTAACACAGAGCTGAGAAGGACTCCGGACTGCACTGCTTGCTTCTACAGTATGCATGCCACAATAAAGGCAAGTAAGAAACTCTCTTGACAGAAAATCTTTATTAGCTTTCTATTAAGTGTTCCTTATCACTTCACCATCTAGTGTGTTGAGCTCCCTCAAGCTCCCTTTCTAACATAAAGGAGATTGGCAGTAAGCAACTGATGTGGAAAACAACAAACTCCGCCTGAAGACAAGTCACAATCCCCCACTGCCCTACTTCTTCTATCCATTAAATAGGAATAAAGATGTTTCTTCATCTCAAAACTTAGGTAAGGGAGGCATGAAAGTGTCTTTTTTAAAAACAAAGTTTGGAAAATGCTGCATAATGATACAGAAGGCAGAGAGGAGTAGGAAAGGACTGGAAGAAAGAGGAAAAGAAAACGAACTACAGAAAAAATATGGAAACAGCAACCAAAAATAACTAGCCAGTTATATAGTAAAGAGTTAATGAATGTAGGTAGAGTTTATGTTCACTTGCAATTTGAGTACTGCAGTCACTCAGTTCTTTCCACCCAACTCACAGGCAATTTTACTCCCAGTTTTATCAGTATCACTGATTGAGACAACAAGAAATAGCAAAGTAGCAAGCAAACAGTGCTTTTCAAAAACAGAAAGGGCAAGAAGTAGACAGATAAGCAGAACATTTTTTTCTTTTGCATCATGTGTAAGCAGAGAAATATAAAGAAATAATGCACACATGCACACAGTTTCTGCATTCACTTCAGAAAACTTTGGGGTTGAATTTTTCTTGTTTTACTTCTTAGGCTGCCTTTGTTCTAAACCCAATGCTTCCGTAAATATAGTATTTAGATATAGGCTTTAACTATGCTAAAGATCTTCTGTTCCTACAGCTATTTCATATGTCCCTCTTGGCAATGTCTTCACAAGCAGATGCAGCACATGCTGACAAAGAAGTTATTGTCAGAAATAACCCAAATAACATACCTGTGTTTGCACTCAGAGCTTTGCTGACACAGCAATTACAGCTGATACAGCACCCAAGTCCTTCATACCCTAAAACGCAACAACTATGAAACACAATGAAGGCCATAGTGTCAACCCAGCCTTCAAAACATATTTTTCACCCAGTTTTTGCTCCTTTAAATCCCCTGAAATTCTCTCCACGAATGAGCAAGAGCTAAACGAGTAAGGTTTCTATTGCTCTCTTCTACTTACTAGCTTTGTTACAGATTAAAGTCAGTCTACATCTCTATAGCACTACTAGTCTAAAAATCTCTGGATTCAGAGAAGAAATTTCCGGATGAATGAATCGGAGGCATCTCCTATAATTTATACTGTGAAACAGTACCTAAATGCAACATATGAAAAGCTAAGCTGCATCCAACCCAGCAAAATATTATTTAAAACCAAACCCTTCTTTACCATTATGAAAGATCTGTGGAAAAAACATCCAGTGTATGTACTCTTTTCTCTGCTTTCATTCAGAAGGAGGGATGGTAGGCAGCCTTTACATTGTTTTCAAAATTGCTGTGTAGCTTCAGTTAAAATGGTTTATTTTGTTTCCTGTCTCTCTGCCTTACACACATTTGTAACTCACAGTTACCAAAAGGTCACTTGCTTCTAATATTTGTACTTTCCTGTTAAAACCTCCATATATTCCCCCCCCCCCCCCGAAGGTTTCAAAACAACCACTGAACTCAGACTCTTTCTTTTCTTTATGTAACAACCACACCTGCAAATTATCTTCCAGATTTTGTATCTCTTACAACAGCAAAAATTACAAAGATAGTCCCTTTGGACTGTGGGACAAGTGAGTTTGCAGTTAATCAATGGCTTGCCTTGCTTAGACTAACCCTACCCTGAGGAAAAAAAAACAACCCAAAAGCCTGACAAAAACCCTAGGCCTGAAAATTTAAAGACTGAGACTGCTGAAACAGTTTGGATGAAACTAAGCTAAAATATGTATTCCAAGAGGATATTTACTGCACTACAAAATCAAAAAAGCAAATGGGCTTTGACCAGTCTAGAGTGGAGCTACTCTGAAGTAAACCTTCCCAAAATGCACACGATGTGGTTCTCAAGTACTCTGAACCAACTACTTCACTCTCAAATTCTCTTCTACTTGTTTGTGGAACTTACTATTATTGACACAGCCCAAGATACCATGTTAACTCTTAACTATTGTGAAAGCATGGTTACAGTGTTAAGCCAAAGGCCTTGGTTTTGCCTGGTTTATGCCTTTACGCAAATACGTTGATTCATCCACACGTAAAATTAAATACTGTATTGTACTTACCAGTTTTGGGGTTTATGGAAAAGAATCCCTGTGGATTTCCACTTGTAATCTTGTAGGTTAATTTTTCACTTGAGCTAGAATCTGGATCAAATGCCTCAATTTGAATGACGGACACATCCTTAGGTGAGTTTTCCATGACCTCTGGGTAATAAACTGGTTCTGTGGTCTGAGGAGCATTGTCATTGACATCCCCGACTTCTATGTAGATTTCAATGAAAGATGACAAAGGGACAACGCCTTGGTCTGTTGCATAAACAGTTAACCAGTAATGTGAAGTAGTCTCACGATCCAGGCGATCTGCAGTCTCAATAATACCTGTTTAATAGGAAGAAAGATAATTAGAAAATGCTCAGTAAGTATGCAGAAGTGTATAAAAATACAGTAAGCAACAAGGTTAAATAAAAATTAATACGAGTTCAAAATAACTGACACCGATTCTACAATCTGTGTTAATATACGCAAACATATTGAGGCTAACCTGAAGCCACAAAAAAAATAAGAGTACTACAACGGTTTTCAGCAATTATGCATTACAGATATTAAAACAATATATTACTTAATTTCCTTTTCAACATCCTTTGAGATTTATCAGATCAATTAGCTCTATTCATAAAAGCTATTTTGCCTAAAAGATTAAATATAATGAGTAATTCACAGTCTTTCGGGACTTGAATGACCCTCTTTACTCATCACTGATTACAGTGAATTTTATACCATATTAAACTATCTGATTTAGACGCCAAACTCTTGAACTGTTTACCATTACTCATATTAATGAGAAGATACTTAAATGTGAAACGTTCTTATCTGTGTGCCCAAATGAATTATTTAACTGAATTTTCTTTATGTGCTTATTTGCGTTCACACAAACTTCACAGAAAAGAAAACAAAAGTTATGTCTGAAGCAAAGCTTTGCAGCATCAGGACCAACCAATGGCTGCCATTACTCTGGCAAAGGAAAGCAGCGCTTAGCTCAATTTTACACACAGAAAATGAATTACCATTTAAGGAACAGCTACACAATTCACAAACTTAATAAAAATCTGTCTGCTGAGCCTACAGAAGCTTGCCTGAGCCAGAACTAAATAAAGAAGGAGGGACTCTAGTTTTTATCCACTGGGAAGAAAATACAGATCTACTTTTATAAGCAGCTTCCTCTATAGGGACAGTCATAATATGCATGTGTCAAAAGGGTATGTGACGTGGTGTAACCTATATGATGAGGGAGGAATATTAAATGGATTCATGCAATCATGGCATAATAAAACTCTGCATTTTCCTTTTCCTGAACCGGTCACTCTTACAGGTTGGCCTATTTGAGACGTTGTCTAAATACAACTTAAAATGAACCTGATACTCATCAGGCTGAGGGACACAGCAAGCCCTTGCAACCATTTCTGTGGAAATCTCGAAGGGCTTTGTCATGGCTTTTATTGTTTGTTACACGAGACACACCAGGCCTGATCGGGACTGGAGCCGGGATGAGTCAAACTATCACCATGACAGCCGGTTTTGGACTCTGGACAAAGCCACATAATGGGACTATGTGTAATGTGGCCCTTCTGAGCTCGTTTACTTCACACAACATCTACAGATACACCACCAGTAAAACAGGACCTCGATAAAACTATGCCACTGCACTTCTACAGGAGTTCTAAAGGAAAGGAATTAACTCAACCAGCATTTCCTTCACACACTCCAGACACGTTTTTTAATGCTTCATACCAGCTGAGCAAAATAAGATAAATATTGAGGAATTACTCATTTATTCATTACTTTCTTTGCCTTGTGGGAAGCTGCATAAAGAAAGGTCTGGTGATGACCATCTGAAATTATAAGATATCGGTGAGATGACTCCAGAAGGGCTGGAGGGGGTAGCACCTAATGCTTAGCCCTGCAAAATACCCATATATAGCATTTCAAGCAACACAGCGTTTCAGAACTACCACCAGATGTCAGTGTGCAAACTGGTTTTATATAGTGTCAAAGGCTTCAGAACTGGGATAAAAAGAAGGGGCACTGCAGTTTGAAAATATACATGCATTACATGCAGTCCATAAAAGTTTTCTTGAAAGCAAACTGGTGGCTTTATAATTATTTTTTTTTTCCAGAGGAAAATCACCAAAAACTAAGCCAAGGTGTCAATTTTAAGGTTATTAGCACTTTACATTTCCACTCTCTTCATCTCAGTATTTATATTTTGTCTGATGGTAGGTTTATTATTTTAAAAAAATAATAATCCTGTGTAATCACTGGATTTGTGCTGTGGTTACCTGCGTAGTTTCTGATTGTTAATGTACATAAATTTGGTCTTAAAAATGGACATGAAGCCTTGAGCACCCCGTTACCTGGATTCTATTTTTGTAACTCACGTTACACCTTTTGCACGTCTCTACTTCAGCCCAGAGACTTGCTTAGGAGTAAATAAATTTGTTAATTACTGTGGCCTCACTTCTAAACCTAAATGCTGGATGTGGCAGGCAAGCACTTCATCTTAAGCCTGGGTAGACTCCATGTATGCCTTGGGAAATTCTGTAAAACCTTCATGTCCTACCCAAACACAAGACTAGACCGTAGTAATTCCCTTTTAGCGAGACTTCCAACAATGCTGCTCTCTTGCTTGTGACCTGTGCAGAGCACAGTGGGCAGGCTCATGCGCTGAACTGAGCAACCGTTACCATTTTACACCCGTCCTGCTTTCTTAACAGTGGCTACATCAGAAGCGGCAGATTAATTTTAAGATAGCCTTGCCTGATTTTCAAGAAACATAAAAAGAAACTGTCGTGGTAATGGAGCTCTCCTCCTGCAATCTGCTCAGCTGGCATTTACAAATTCTGCCACCTTAGTTATCAAAGCCTACCGCAAGGAAAAAGATGACTAAACCTATTTTGCTTTTGTGGACTATCAGTTCTCAAGCGTCCTTCTCTGAAGTCATGTACTTCACAAGGGACAAAAAGCCAGGGTGAGGGGGGGTGAGGGGGGAAGAGTACCATGCCAAAACCCCAGTAACAACAGTATCTCAAAAAGAAATATGTAAAAAGTTTATAGGGATAGTGACCAACAGTACGATACAGCACACACGGGCAACTTTAATTTTTGGTTAGTTTTTAATTTCAAATTAGATCTGCATATATGATGTTATTTCTGTATATTTTACACTGACTTTTGCAGAAAAGTTCAATGAAAGGCTTGTAATCTGTCTGCTCATCTGACCATCTCATGTAACACAGATGTTTACCCAACAGGGTAGCTCTGGTTTTCAGAATGTCTCTTGTTTTCTACAGGGTCACCCGCACTCTGAGCGTGCATTAGTCAAAGTAACATGAAATCTCATTCACTAGAATTATTTTTTCCTTTTTCTCATGTTTCTCACAGGACAGATCTCGAATTGTTGGGTGAACACTTCTTTTGTATGTGCTGTTTATAATTCCAAACTGAAGTAGGAAGCATCTAGGAAAACAATTTTATGATCAGTCAGATATGCCAAAATGTCTATGTAACTGTTTAACACTAATCAACAGATCAGCTCCTGAATGAACATTTCCTAGAGGCATAGAGGGTACTTGAAACTTGAAAAACCCTTCATGTACCCCCCTTACAGTTTAAAATAGATGGAACAGACAGGTATGTATGCAAGGTGGAAAACTTACTACGGGCATTGCACATAGGTGGATTACTTTGACAATATTAAAAATGAAAGCTCAAAATAACACTCCTCCAACATAAAAGCCATGCAAAAGGGGACAGGAAGACAGGGAGCAAAAGTTTCCCTTCACCCCTCACACATTGAGGGGGGTGGAGGAGAGGCCACCACACCTAGGTGTCCTTCATCACTCAAAGCTGCAGGCGCCAGGAGGGAAGGGACGACTGGTCTATTAATATGACTCAGCTCTCTTCCAGTTAGTTGATTCCACCCAGCAATAAAATGGAACAGATACCGATCCCGTACACGTGCCTGGGGGTGAGGGGAAGCTCTGACTCCCAAAACCTGAACTTCTTTTGGTTCTGCATCAGCACTTCATGACACAAAACACAATCAACACTAAATGGACACAACTACAGGGAGTACTTGAGTTTTTTTCCCTTTTAACATTACTGTGCAATCTGACCTTATATCAGTAATTGCAAAACACCATACTTTTCTCATTATTCTAGTTGAAATTGCTCCTGCAAGTTCAACACTAAATCTTTCCTGATTTTGCCTATGAGAACGCTAATAGCTTCATCTTTAATTTCTATGCAACAATAATGAATACAAATGCATGTAAACTTCAGTAGCTTACCTTCTAAAAAACACAAGCCCAAAGAATTTAATGACGACAACTTATTTTTTTTTTTAAACAAAGACAACAATAGTTCTCCCTCCAAATCACAGATCTAGAACCAGTCCTTAAAATATCAATGGTTGGTGTGCCAACTCTCTGCTTTTGCAAACATTGATTCTAGTGACTTATTTTACATATTAGGGCAGCATAATACTGTATGCTGTCTGAAAGCCAGCACTCCCCGAGTTCATAAATTCACTGGCTTCTAGTTCTAGTGGTTCTCAAGACAGCAGAGAGAAAAATGATGAGAACTCATGTATCAAAGAGAAGTAATAAAGCAATCTAGGTGAGAGTTAATTTGTTTTAATCTCGCAATCGGCTAGATCCATTAAGCATCAGAAAGATGTTGATCAGTATCATCAGTTTCAACAGCGTACTTAGGCTCCTGGCAAGTATTTTCACTTTTTTCTTCAAGTGGTGCAAAGCACATTTAGGGAGTACAGCTTAAGTGCTTCTATTATATCTTCAATGCTGTAAAAGCTCCATCTCTGCTCTAACTCTTCTCCCATTCACAGAAAAATCTTTCATCAGCAAATTTCCCATCCCTTCTCTACACTGGGGCAATTTGACAATTTTAACTTTTACAAACCATTTGCTTTTTACACAGCAAGACAAATAGAGAAACCTTCCACAGAGCACCACTAAAGAATCTTCAGCATGTATGGTAATCCTAAAGGCTTGTAAATATTATTGTTCAAAAAATACAGTGAAGCAAGGATTCCAAAAACATTTTTCACTTGGCTGGATATGCAATCTTGAAGCCTTTCAGGTGGCCAGGATAAAAAGAAATTCATATTCAGTCACTAACCACCAGAGGGAAGTACAAAAGAGCTCTGATGAAATGTTTCTCAGCCATCTGCAAGAGGACATCAGAGCTGATTTTACAATATTCATATGTTTGAAATTTTAGACTAGATATTGTTCCCACTTGATACAATAGGACTTTCTATCAATTTCATTAAAAGAAGGAAAAAGTCCTAAGTGAATACTATAGAATAGAATTCAATACACAGGAACAGGCTGGTTTATGAACACAGCAACTGAGGAAAAATCAGAACGTCAACTCCACTCTCAACAAGAACCAACATTACTTGCAATTTAAATCCCCAAACCCAAGTCACTACAAAGAAAGTCACTCTTAAAACAAAAATAAACATATAAATCCACCTCAAATCTGACAGTCTTACATATGCCAGTTCTATCTAATTAACAAATGCTCAAACTATAATACCCCAAATTCCCAGGGATGATCCTCCTTAAGTGCGCTTATCCATGAGAACTCTCATTAACAATATTAATGATTCTGTAATGGAAATCAAAACCTGCAATCATTTCTCAGCAAAGCATGAAAATGCAGTTTAGCAGAATTTACCCTGGGAGTGACGTTTGAAACAAACTAAGAGAAATCCCTGGCCTGGAACACGATGCTTGAAATCTGATTACAAACTTAATTAATCTAAATTCTAATAAGCTGGGCAAATAAAAAAGCTTCTTCAGCTGCTTTAAAAGCCATCTCTTGGGGGGGGGGGGGGGGGGGAGGGAAGGCAGTATTTTAAGAACTGCATGAACAAAGGTTTTGATCAAATGTGACCTTCAATGAACAACCAATCCAAATCAGAGATTTAAAAGTGAGTGGATTAAGCCTGTTACAAACACAGGGGCATGCTGTCCCTCAATGGCACTATGCCTGCCAATGCACCAACACAGACTGCAACTTGGTCTTGAATTCTAAACAAACGGTAAGTCACTGCCCTGTGAACTGTCACTAAGGTCTACAAGATCTTTTGAATTAAAAATAAAATTTGGGGAAACACTCAGCACAGACTGAGGTGTACTACTCGAATCTCTGCTACCTCTAGATAGGTTGCATATATTTTCCAGAAAGTTACTAATATTTATTAAATTAGCTTTTTATGCGGACAAGGGTCCAAAGAATCTCAACTGCCAGTAGCTTAGTTTTTCTGGACAAATTTCTGCTTTACACTTTGTGGAACTTTGCTTAGTTGTTATTAAAACAAAGAAAGAATCGCAGATGCCTCAATGATTAGTGGTTTGGTTGTTTTGGTTTTTAAGTAAAATTTTACTAAACATAATACTATCATACTTTGGTTTTCAATGTTAAGCAATTCAGAACAGACAGTTTTCTCAGGTTGTCACTAAAATCTCCACACTCTCACAACGAGAATAGGCCAGAAAAAACAAAAACATTTTACTTTAATTATTTTCCACTTTAATTAACTTTGCATTTCTGCCCAGGTCACCTTATTTAAAATAGCACGTGTTCTAACCCATACTTTGCCTTCTGGTGCAATGTAGTGACAGTGTAGTCCTTCAACACTATCCAGATCGAACACAGATGAATGCAGACAACTTCCTTGGCAGACTTCTTGTTCCTATTCATCTCTTTTATATGTTCTCTTTTTGCCTTTCCTGCAATACACCTCTCTTTCTTAGATTATTACCTGCCATGACACGATGAGCATTTTCCTGCGCTGTATAAATACAGAGGCTACAGCAGAGCTGACAGGATAAAAAAAAAAAAAAAAAAAAACAAACACACCAAACAACAAAACAGGAAAGAGCATCTGGCATCGGAGAAGATGCAGCGCTTGTCTGCTTCTCAGCAGTCCCCAGAGGCCTCACAGAGGAACACATCCATACTCTTTCGTCCTCCTTTTCCCCTTGAGTAACTTCCAGAGGCACAGTCAAACCAGGACAGTTGGCAAGTGCAATCCTGTGTGTTATGCATGAGTTTTTTGTCATTTTTTTTTCTCCACTTTATGCTCCCTGTCAGACACAGTAAGAGAAAGCAAGGTGACTTGTGAAAAAAAAAAAGCAAATTTATTAATAGTTATAGCACCCACCTGCACAAGATAAAACAGGCAGACTGGAGTGTACTGTTCACAAGTACTACACCTAACTGTAGCACTCAGTTTAAATTGTGCCTCTATTACTAATTGTGACCAGTGTCATAGCTCAGATTCTTTCCACTTCTAGAGCAATTAAAAAAAATATAATATCCTCCAGCCAATTTATCTCTATTTCTGTTAACTTCTTCTTAACTTCTTTCTGATAACTTCTGGCCACCACTGCAGACTGACATTGGGAAATGCCTTGAAGGAGCAACCAAGTACAGCACAACCCTGCATGCCATCAAGAGTTCGATAAAGTGAAGGTTTTGAAACATGTAACCTACTGAACTCCCAAGAAAAAATTCTTTCTTTCCCTGAGGCTGTTGTGCTACTGTAACTCAGGGCTATACCAAGCACTGCTGTAAGGGACAACTAAGCCTTAAGCCTACAGTTCTTCTAAAATAGCATCCAATGCTAATGTCAACAAAATTTAATATTATTTGATCAGTCAAGTAATAATCACTTGGTAAAACCAAAACAAACAAAGGCAGCACAGTCTCACACTGATCTTTATTCTACACAAACCAACTGTCCTTAAGCACTGGAGATTTCAAGTATGTCCCGCCACAGAGACAAGGAACTACTCAGCACTTAAAACGTCAGTTGAAAAGACCAAAAATCTCCATCCTGTGAACTCCTTGAAACAATCTCCTTCTAAAGAAGGAATGGAATGAGATTTCTTTTACAGAAGTGAAACGTCAGCTCGTCCGCTCTATAAACAGGGCAGAATGCCAAGAGAGGCACTGCTCTCTAGCTCTTGAAACACTAAAGACCTGCAGCAGGACTTTTTAAAAAGTATATACAATCCCTCTTTTAAGAGAAGTAATATTTTTGATAAATAAACTGAGCTGGAAAAGTGCCAACCTCCCTTACTTGTATCACATATGCCCTTTGAACAGGAAGCATTATGTGTTTTACGCCTCTATGGAACAAAGTGCAACAGCCACTCAGAGAAATATGATTTGCTCTTCAACTCCATCGCAATTTAAAGCTTATCACTGACAACGCAAGCTACTCGCATATCAGACTTCTTGCATCTGAAGATTCACACAGACTGAACCGTACCGTTTCAGAATATAAATAATCCTTGGTTGCAGCCCTGAAGGAGAGCAGAAAGTATTAGCAACTGTTGCTTGCCTTTGAATCACACATGAACAAGGTGTTCACTGCTCTCCTGTCTCCAGGAGCATTAATTAGGCACAGCTAGGAAGACTGTAACCTAGCAACAAACCATCGATATTGCATTTTGCATAACTCATGAAGAATTCAGATTACTTGTTTGCAAACATGTCTGAGGAACATGAACGTGCATAACTCATAATTCAATCTAGTTGGAAAGAGTTTCATTGTTACTTTTCAACCAATCAATGATTCTTCTATTTTGCCGAAGAAAAGCTGAATCTTAAATTAACACATTCTGATTCAGTTTTTAGATATAATCATAGAACCGTTTAGGTCAGAAAAGACCTTTAAGATTGTCAAGTCCAACCATCAACCTGACACTGCCAAAACCACCACTAAACCACGTCCCTCAGCACCACATCTCCATGTCTTTTAAATACCTCCAGGGATGGGGACTCCACCACTTCCCTGGGCAGCCTGTTCCAATGTTTGATAACCCTTTCAGTGTAGAAATTTTTCCTAATATTCAATCTAAACCTCCCCTGGCACAACTTGAGGCCATTTCCTTTTGTCCTATTGCCTGTTACTTGGAGAGGAGACTGACCCCCACCTGGCTACAACCAGTTGTAGAGAGCGAGAAGGTCTCCCCTCAGCCTCCTTTTCTCCAGGGTGAACACCCCCAGCTCCCTCAGCCGCTCCTCACAAGGCTTGTGCTCCAGACCCCTCACCAGCTCCGTTGCCCTTCTCTGTACACGCTCCAGCACCTCAGTGTCTTTCTGGTAGTGAGGGGCCCAAAACTGGCCACAGCCCTCGAGGTGGGGCCTCACCAGTGCCGAGTACAGAGGTGACAATCACTTCCCTAGTTTTCTTTATAAGTACTGAAGAAAGGCAATGAAAAAAACTTAAAACTTCACAATTTCTTCTTCAGAGAATCCTCAGAAAAATTTCAGAAGCTAGGAAAAAAAAAAATACCAAAAATAAGCTAAAAGTATATGTTGGAATTATAAGTCCTTTGTCAGCATTTATAAAGGCAGATTCCCAGAAAACTGAATGAAATTCTATTTATAGCTCTTTGAAATAGAAAGCCGTATACATTTCAAGTTGTGTCTTGTGCACTACCAGCTGAGAAATCATGCTCAGACAGGACTGTTAAATGGAAAGCAACCCTTGTTACTGTTTCAAGGACAAATTGCCCATTTTCTAACAAATGAGGGCTTAGAAAGTTTGATTAACTTATCACTACCAGTATCAGCAAGTTGATGGAACTGTAGTAAATAGGCACAAGTCCTTTAACTGGTAAATGCCATTTCACCGTGCAGCTGCAAGGCCTTCAAACATGTCAAGTCCACTACTGCTTGTTCTCTTTCCAGGGACTAGTTATTGCAAGTTCAGGGAGGTGGAAGGGGAAGAGTATCACTGCAGAGCATACATGGTCTTTAGAGCCCACAGAACCCTTAACAGAGTATAGGAACCATCATCATCAGAACAGATTTGAGATTTAAACTGAACAAAACCAAACTGAACAAAGTAAAACCTCAATCATAATAAAATGATGACCTGTTTTATCTCTCAGATTTAACTTCAATGAACTGTCCAGATGTAATGAAATATATAGCCAAATCCAGTTTTGTACCTTATGTAAATTTGATATGAGTACAAGTTTTCAAAAGCTCCCAAATTCCATTAAATAACCTACTGTATTCGAAATTAAACAATTTCTGCATGTGACACTAATGGAACAACAGAAAGTAGTTAGTGAAACAGTCAGACGCTAACAGCGTACAGTCAAACCTGGCAGACTCACTTCTGTAAATGCATAGAAATTACCAATGCATTTGTAGTAAAACACTTTTTTGGAGCAAAAAGTTGGCAACCAGAGAGGCCCAGCACGTGGTCAAATCCAGACCTTGACATAAAAGTTAGAACACAGAACAGCTTATGCATCACTTCTGAGCTATGAACAGACGGCACTAATTTGAATTGTGTTCAAGCTGAGGAAGAGAAAGCATCACTATTGATCTCTGCTACATGCAGCTTATAAACAAGGTAGCTACAGAGAGACGTGAAGAAATACAGAATGTTCAACAGTTAAGAGCAGCTATCACTTAAGTAAACATCTAGAGATAGTAGGAAAACCTAGAAGCAAAGATGTGCATAAAACTGCACCAAACACAGACTATATTTTTAAAACATTGAGAAAACAGGCTTTGTACTTCTTAGTTAAATGCGTAGAGTAGAACAAAACATGGGGCAAAAGAAAGAGTTGTAAATACTTTGACCCAGTAACATTTTGGCTTCCAGTTCCTGCCACAGTGCTTTCTGCACATTTGTACAAAAACAAGTCAAATGAACGGAAAACACAGTGTTTAGACCATTTGTAAAAGAAAAGAGTTCTGAAAACACGTTCTTAAAATTGTCTACATAAAAGATTATGCCCAGAAATTATGATTCAGTACTAGGTAGCCTGGGCTAAAACTAATAAATCTGCTAAGGTCCACAAAGATTGTGAACTTGCTTTCAGGAAGCCGGGGGGTGGCGAGCGGGAATTTTCGCAATTAGAAGATCCCTGATGGGGTTGCCTTAGAATTCAACCAATTACTTCCAGTTCAGAAAATCTTTTGGGACAATGGCAGACAGCTCCTATTGTCAGCCTCATTTACGGTTATTTTAATAGCTCCAGCTTATTTCTGTCAGCTAGGCTGCTTGTATGTCAGGCTTTCGGACAGGCAATATAATTGCTATACAGAGGAAGAGTACCATGTTGCTAAAGCTCGATATGGAGAGACATAAAAACCCCCTGATGAGTACACATTAGGGAAATGAAATGTTAACTCTTACGCCAATAGGAAAAATTATTGTAATACAGCCACATACGATCTATGTTCCTTTGAAGAGAGAGCAAGTAAAGCAAGCTTTGCTGTTAACATGAGCAGTCATTCATGATTTGAGAGAAAGCATGCTGAAAAAACATGACCGCACTACTACATCAGCATTACAGCAGGTTTATAAAATATTAGTGAAAATGGAACACCCTGCCAGCAGATTCCGGGCCAAGGATGTGGGCTCTCAGTACCCACAAAAGCAGGTCCTCTTACTCTGTTACACGAGCAAGGTTTGCAGGATCCGTAAATCGTTGCTGCAGTCATCCACCCCCTTATTCAGGGGAGATTTTTGTCTTCAGGTAAAGACACAACTGGTTTCTGTGGCCCAAGAAATACAATTACACAATATCATAAAATTAGAACAAGTAACTATGTTTAAGAAAAAATACTTTGGGATAATATTGTTACACTTTTCAGTTACCTTTAAATCTTGCTTTCTTACTACAGTTTCATGACCAGCAGAGAATTTCTACTGAAACGTAGGTAAATCAGAAACGAGTGAAAGGCTCTACAGGTCTACTGTTTGTTTACTTATGAACACCAAAGAAGGAATCGCATTTTTAGAATGTACGTGTACTTTCATGTGCATAGAAATTCATCCTTTGTGGGGTTTTATGTTCTTCGTTAAAGTTCATAAGAATTTCATATATACACACACAACTGAACACATAGATGCTCTTTAGAACTCTAGCTTCACCCTGCAAAATCCTTCTAACTTCACTGTCAGTATTCCTAGTACTCAGGAAGTGTTGACAATGTGAGTGGTTATACTACCACTCTAATAACTTAACTGGGAAATGGGGAGTCTCTGAAGGGGAAATTCCTCTGCGAATGGCCCCAGGAATTTCAAATCTAACTGGAGTTGACAGATTAACCCAGGTCCCCCCTAGGCAGAAGAAGAGGCTACAAGGAAAATAATGAGACGCATGGGAAGCCAATTATGCATAAGAGCAACACATTTAATTGTACAGAAACTGGTCTGTTGATCCAGAAGGATCTATCTGTTTAGACCTCTGCAAACTATTAAAATACCCGGACAGTTCTGCAACAAGTATATTCACTTTCTATCAGTAAATCTCAAAGTTTAATGACCGTCTTAAATAAGGAAAATTGTTCTAGTATCCCAAGAATCTTTTTCCTGGATACACAGCATTTTTCTCCAATTGCCTTTTTAGTTGCAACTTGAACAATTGCAGCCTACCTCACATTACTTCCACAAAAGTAACTTTGAAGGCTCAGCAAGTTCAACAGAGCAGTCCTCCTCTTTAGTAAGCAGCACTTACAGCTGTGCTCCACAGCAACACTGGATCATGACTAACCCATATGAAAAAAAAATATGTCATTTAGCTTGTGCATGTTATTTATACTGATTTGTGTTTTGGACTGCTGCAATTTTGCTTCAAGCTTTTGGTCTCCAGACTATTTTGAGTTGCAGAAACTGCTGGTTAACAATGACAGTTCTCAGACCAGCTCTGAGCAAGAAAAGATACTGATACCTATATCAAAAGGCAAGTAGCATGTTGAGGAATACTGGAAATCAGGCTATTACTGCTGTTCATGTTACTGCACCAGGTAGCTACATACACAATGGCACTTAATTACTGTCAACAGAAATGCTGCTCCCAAGCAGATTTATGTGTACAAAGAAGAGCTGGTGTACCTGTTGGCATGCAACTGCTAGGAGAAGAAAGCAAATCAACAAAGACATGAGATTAAAGCATCTGGGATCCAGTAGCATCAAAAGACATTTTCATCCTTGTCAAAGTCAGATTAACCTACAAAGTATCTGTTTATTTTTTCAGACTTTATTTCTACTCATGTATTCAGAGGAGATTCCACATTGATCAGTACTTGTTATGCTTTTTTTTATTACTTGCCTTTGCATATGAATAAAAATAAACAAAAGGCCATGCAAAGAAGTGTTTCTGAACTCGTCTGTTTACAAGTAGAAGGACAGGAGAGTCATGAAGACAAAGAACTTTGGGATTAAAAAAACCATATTCATTCTCTTTGCTTATGATTACTGAATCAAGTAAATGAGAAATCCTCTGCTTATAAGCAAATTCTTGCATGCACACTGAAGAATCAATACTTAACAGCTAAAAAGGAGACTTGCAACTAGAAAACTAGAAATGACTCATTAGATGGCAAGCATATTTATTTGTAAGTGCCCTGGATGCTTGTTGGGAGATGAGTTCGGTCTTCATCATGTAAATAATGGATAACTGCTTGCATGGTTTTAATCAACATTTTCCAGAAACAAAAAAAAAAAAAAATGACTAAAGGTAGCAGAAATTAATGCAAGTTAACAGCTTAAAAGAAAATCTATAAGTTTCATTCACTCAATATTTAATGCTTAATAGTAGAACCTGCAAACATTTGGATAAACAGACCACTGAGTTTTTCTGTTAGAATTTCCATTGGAAACCTCTTAATTATTCCCCACCGAGACATTTTTGTTGGCGATAACTGCACCTTTAGTAAAAATAGCAGAGAGTGATGTGAATAACTCCCCACCAGACAAGAAGTTTAATTGTCATAGAGCCATGATAAAAGTAGATCAACTCTTTCTACACTAGTACACTTGGCGTAATTGAAAGAACATTATGATATTGTAGGTAACTAGTAGACCATTTAGGCACAAAATGCATTTTGCTCCTGAACCACTGAAGATTTTTCCCTAGTTTAAGAAATTCAGAGAATCTGTAGTGACTAGAGATGGAATTGCACTCGGTGACCTCCTGAAACCTCTGCATCTGTGTATAACTGTTCTCAACAATATATTCTCCAATGCTGGTCCTTCTTTTGTTTGATTAGACTGAACAACTCAATTTCCAAAGGATTTTTTGATCACCCCTGGAACTACAGACACAGCATGGCATATGTTTCTTACTCCATTTCCTCCTATCATCACATGCTGTATCAATATTCACTTTCAATTTAATCCACATAATCTGCAGTAATCTTGTTCTCACTGTAATCATCACTCCCTTAATTTCTTATTAAACAATGTACATCAAAACTGACATGTCATTTAAGTCAATGAAGACTTGACAACGCATCTTTCACTAACAGTTTTTGAACCTTCTCACACTCTTCTCCCCTACCTTATCTGTATCTGGAGAGATTCAAATCAGTCCACAATTTCACTGCAAAATTTCACCATTCAGCATGAATGTGTTTAAGCAAGCAAAAAGCTAATTGAAAAGTGCAAGTTCTAAGACTTTTTTTTCTTTTTTTTTTTTTAATATTTGCAAGCACAGTTCTTTATCTCTGGGCTTCTGTATTTACTTAACACACAAGTCCCCATTCAGAAAGCTGATTGTGAATGGCGTGAAATAGTGGGGACTATGAACTGCTTGGATTTTTATCACTTTTTCTTTTTTTAGCCATGTTTTCTCTATGTCCATACAGAAAATAATCCACTTCTTAACAAGTTGTCACCTCTTCTTACACACTTTTTACTTTAAAATGGCCTGAACAAACTCGGGCAACCCAAAATATTGCTATACTAGCTAGTAGCACAGGTATGGAAGCATATATGTATAACCAGATATCAAAGAGAGAGGCAGAGATTGTTTTTCCATTTCTGATTAATCTACTAAAATTGGAACTGTAATGTTCAAACTACCTTCAAAGTCAACTGTGATACCAGACTTCTTATGCAAAGGCGTAGTCATCTTTCCCTCCCTCCCTCCCTCCCCAAAGTAATTAACATTCCTTGCACAGGCAGCTGGACATTTGTTAATCATTAACTGTCTGTGCAATAAAGACAGGGAGAGAAACTGTTAGCCATTCCTCACAATGGTACACCAAAAATATCTTTAAGACATAAGATTTAGTGAATAGTGTGAAATTATTTACAGTAACAAAACCACTGTCATATTATCGTAGTTCAGTTAATGTTTTACTGACAATATCTAGTTTTGTGAGCAAGATTTTCCATGTTCAAACCTAAGTAATTAACTCAGGAACTTAATAAAAAACGCAGCACTTTCTAAAACAGAAAGACAGACTTTTAAAAAGTTGAACTATGCCGTTAATCTCTTGGATAATAAAATAATACCTATGACCAGAATTGCAACACCAAATATAATACAGGCATAACCAATGCACACATTCCAATCTTATCTAGAATCACTTTGATTCACTCTACCTTGCTTTCATTACAGGAAGGGCACAGCAAGGGCATTCCTCTCAGATCAAACAGAAAATTCCACAGACAGAAGTTTCCACATGTCTGATTCGTTGCAGATTAAACCCTTATCATTAGACAGCAATCTCTAATTTTCATAGAGACAGGATATACCCTGTCATGGTAAATCTACGGGTCGAGGGGGGGATGCGGAATAAAAAAAAAAAGAAATAAAAATCTGTAGAATGGAGATGTATTCCCCATGAAAGAGCATGTCACCCTCACAACTTTGGAGAAACAGAGGGGACAAGGTACCAGCATTAAAGCTTCATCATAAGGCTTCTTTGTACTGCAAGTTTTTCAAGCTGAACTACCAAACTCCCTCTGTGCATAAATACAACCAGGACTACAGGCAACACATATGAGAAGAAATCTGTATTCATTTTTAGCACATTATTAATGTATTCTCTATTCGGTTTTAGCGTGTTATGTTACCAAAATCTTCATTTCCTTACCCAGATGACTGGCGCAGTTCTAACGCTCATGTACCTTTACCAGTAACACTAAAATCAGAAAGCTATTCTATAACTATACTACTTACATTTTGAAATTTTTAATATAATAATCTTTTAATCCATAAATCCTGTACAAAATATGAATAAGCACATGCAGTTTCAGGCTTTTTGCATCAGCAAAATAAAAATGGCCTTTTTTTATAAGCACCCAAAATGATTGATTTAAGAAACACACAGATTTTGGAAGCAATTCCTGTCAGTGAGGATTATTCTAAGTAGTGGATTGGGCAATAAAACAATACAACTACTTAATTTTCTGTGTATAACCTTCTCTTTGATATAGGCAGATACTCAGTTCTGGTATCAGTGATGCCACACTGACAAGTCTGCACAGACGCAGAACTCTGAGCCAAAAGAAATATTAATAATCGCTTCTGCTGTTAGGTCAAGACAATTTATATCCACTAGCTCAGCAGTTTGCTCTTTAACCCTAATGCCTATCAAAATTAAACAATTCTTTACAAGAAGCATGAACTTATTGATTCATCCTTGTTTACAAATAATTTTAAATGAAATAGAAGCAGCTGTTAGAAGCATGGATAGAACACAAGGAGTTTGGGGAAGCATCATTTCTGAATAAGGAAATTATCTGTTGCAGTCCTGTTGCTAGATTATTTGGACATTTCAGTTTTCCCGAAAAAACCTCTTTGATGGCACTGGATCACTAGACATTTTCTTTTGTTGAGCCACATGGAGACTGCTGAATTGAAAATTCATTTTTGGTCATGTTCAGATGACCAGTGTAACCAAGTCACAGATGGAATAAGAGTGATACACAGATTACAAACTGGACCTGCAAACCGTAGTTTCAGCAAGGCTCAAAGTATTTTTAAATCCAAGTTCTAAAGCTGCAACTACTGCATGTTATAAGTTGTGGAAGTTTGCCAAATACTCATGTAGGTTAGTACTTTGTTAAATATGTCCAAATGCTGTATGATTAAAGTTTAAAATCTTCAAAGAAAAGAATAAACATTACGCAATCATTTCAAGCTCCCCTCCTTTGACCTTAATATGTACTTCAAAAGCTAAGCAGATGCTTAGTAGGAAATAAATCCCCAACTCAACAGATGTACCAACAGTGATATGGCAAGATGCACCTTCCATAGCTTTTGGCAACCATTCCCTTTTATTATTCCTCTGCTCACAAGTACTTTTCAAGTCAAAGAGAGGCCTAAGCAAGTTAATAGGCCCTTAATATGTACTCTGCTGCCTGAATTGATTGCTGTTTATAAGGTAATCTTTGGGACCGCATGTGGCTCAGCCTCAGTTCATCTCCTACAGAGACACAGCCCGCAGGCAGCTCTGTATTCATCAGACCAAGTTGTAGCCCAATCAACACCTTTCACAACAAAACAATCCTTTACTTTCAGCATCCGTACAGAAAAGGAGGGGAGCCCCAGGTTCTGCATGGGATCTCTATTTGGCAGCTAAGGTGATGTTTTACTCAGCAGGATACCTAAGAAAACTTTGGAAGATCCCCCTGCCAACAGCAAAGCACAAGATGAAAATGTTTGTCTAAAACTAATTCAACTTCTTCCAAAGACACATTCTAAAAGCTAGATTATCAACCTAATAGCACTTTGTGAGTTACCACCATCACAAATGCAAATTACATAGTTTCCTTCTAGCCTAAGAAAGAAAGGTAATCAGCTAGCTCCAGGCTGCTCAGGACCTTGCTCCAAACCCAGGCCTCCTTAACTTTTGCCAAACTGGAACTCAACATTAGCTCTAAATGCCAGGCTTAGCTCTAGCACCTTTGATGCACCTGAAAAGAAATGTCAGTACAACAGCATCATCACACAGGTTAACCCAGAGGCACCATCAATTCCAGACCTCAGCCAAAACGTAATCACACCCCAAGTACAGCAGTGCAAAGCTGCAAACTGTGGTCAAGACCAGTTGGTCCCTGACAGGTTAACCAGGTAACCTCTTCTGAACTTGAGCAATTACATGCACATGACTAAATTCAGTCAGGCAACCAGGCTATTGGCACTGACAATAAAACAAAATAATGCACCGCCAAAAATTATTTATCTCCTAGGAAAAAGCTTTCTGGATTGGTGTTTTGGACAACAGCAAATTGAGAACTTGTCCTCAGTTGAACTGATTGCAGGTCTCTGGCTCTTACCTTTATCTCTTTAAACAGAAATAAGTTGTGCTAAACTGGGTCTATACTACTTCAACAAAAGTTTTTAAATTTCTCCTAATACTAGAGGGGATCTAAAGATTCTTAGTAAGCTCCTGTTACAGTTACTTGTACTGCCTCATGAAAGAGAATCTATGTGCCAAATGCCTCATTTTTAAAACCATGACAAATTGGTGGAAAATACATTTTAGTTGCATGAAATTTTAAGCAAATGTTTTCTAAACTCAAATTATTACTCAATTTAGGCACAGTTGTTTTTTTAACATAACTAATTTTTTCTTGCACAATGGTCCGAGTTTGGCTTAATGCTGAAGAAAAATGCCTTAAGAACAGAATGAAACCACACAGATCTTCCTCTGTGTCAACTCTTGTTCTTATTTTCAATATCATACCAAACATACTCAAACTCACAGGCTATCATTAACTACAAAGCAGAAAATAAGACAATACCCCATTTTAAAAATAGTCCACATAACAAGTTTTTAAAATATCTGTAATCAACAACCATAAATATGCCTCCTCAATTTGTGTCCCACACAGATACAATTCTGTCCCTCGTCTTGCAGACCAAGCTAGGATTTCAGCTCTGCTCCATGTATTGCATGCTTGACTATCACTGAAAATTCTGGTAGGGAAGAAAAGTCATCAATAGGTGGGATAAATGCTTTAAAAAACAGGTTATTGTGTTTGGGTGGGCGTGGTACTGTAAGTGGCTTCATTATTTATTGTCACAACAAAACCTTTCTTCTGGTGGGCTCTGGAGAAGTGTGATAAGGTCTCTTCTGCAAAGGATTCACAAGACTGCTGGTGGGAGAGTTGAACTGGGTAGATCTTGTCTCCCAGTCACATCCATTCAGGTTGTTCTCATGCTGCTCGTCTTCCTCAACTCATTACAGAAGAAGGGAATGCCCAGGCACAGCACAGAATAAACAGGTCACCAGAAAAAACACTGAATATATATCAGCATTAAAATACCTTTCCAGAGCAGCTAACCACCAAATTTATCTTCACTTACCCCAGCCCCCCCCCTTTTTTTTTTTTTTTTAAATAATATTGTGTTATTTTTACTAAACTCTCTTCACAGAGAAAGCTAAGGGAATGACTATTTCTGCATCTCTGGCCTAAACTACTTCCTGTTTCCAGAATAAGAACAGATGTATTTTTTATTATTATTATTTAGCAGAGACAAACTAATATTTCTTGAACAGACATGTTCCCAACATTTCCAAAAAATTACCACAAAAACCAACCAACATACACTTTTACCCTGATACGCACAAAAAAAAAGCCTCATACTCAGAAAGTGTTACTTGAATTCCTTTAAGAGCTTTAATTATATACTATTCAAATTATATACTATTCAAACAAACAGATGTTTGCCCTTGTATTATTTTCCAAAGAAATAATGAGTTTAACAGTTTGTGCTTGAGTTCCAGGTTCTGACCTGGAATTCTGTTCCAGATGTCAGTGTGGCAAGTGACCGAGCAATTCCAGAATCCAGGAATAAACTGCCAAAGTCCTTTGATTAAGAAAAAACTCCTCTCTGCTGACTAGAATTTTATTGAAATCTCCAGCACACATATTAGAATCAGGTTTTAGCCCTCTCAACTGCTAACTGAAGTGCTGATGCAGCCCCTTATTTAAAAGATTAACCTTCCAAATTAACATTCACCGGCTTAAGAACTTAACTCTAACTTGGAGTTTATAGAACTTAGTAAACATTCTACAAGGGGATTTTTGTTTTGGTTGGCTTTGATTTGGGGCTTGGGTTTGCTGGGTTTTGTTTTGCTTTGTTTTTTTAATTTTATTTTACAAATCATATCAGAATAACCTTAGAAATTGGTACCCTAGCACATTTATACCTCAGCCTCTGAAGAAAATTAGCTGCTATAGCTACATGGGCAAATGAATAACTTCAGTACAATGTAACGTGGCAGTACAGAATCCAGTGTAAGGTGAAAAAAGCTTGTCTGAAAAGCTAGTTAGATACCTGGGAGATTAGTCTGTGCTCTGAGCTTTGCTCATGTCTGTACCCAACTAGCTAGGGTAAAAATTTACTGTGCAAAGAGCTGCAACTGCTTAGTATTCTACAGAAATAGAGCACCTCCTAATCCAGCTCTCTCTTCAAAAGTAGTAGTAGTGTGAAGAGCTACTGAACTTTGCAAGGAGAAAATATTATGAGAAGATCATCACAGGAGCGGGGTCTTCTTCCCCTTTACTCCTCATTTTTAACTCACATAAGGAATTTTAGTGTCAAAACCTATGTGCCAATGAGACTGTATCTCTGGACAGAAGCTAAGCAGGAAATGTCACTGTCACAACTTCTGTAAACAAGCTTTGACTAAATCTTAGAGCATCTCCTCCTCACAGCCTATCACATCAAACCCACCAGGAATATTCTTTCCTGACTATCAACATCACCTAATTGATGACAATTTTTATTTTAATGTTTAACAGCTTTCTTACAAAAAGATTTGCTCAACATTTTTTTCTGTTAACAGTTTCCAGGGACCTATAACCTATCTGACAGATCTGCAAAGATTCAGAATAAACACAGCGCCCAGTCACCATATGGCTTTGACAGCAGCATGTTTGGAACGTGTACAGTAGAAAAATGGAAAGTATTAGGAATTTTTTGGTTTATTTGTTTATATGGTGTATATCCTGGTGTTTACATGGACTTACATAAAAGGGGTAAAAATCTAAAGTATATGGAAGGTGCAACTGAAAGAGTGTGAAGAAAGTCCCATATTTGTAAGGATGCTTAACTACAATTAACTTAAAACCAAATCATACTAGTCTCAGTTTTGATTAAAAATGCCTCCCCTACCTTCAAGTGGTTTATGGCTGTACCAGTACGACAGACAGAAAATGTTCCTAGGCACTGGAACTCGATTCTCTACATTGCTAAAGTGCTTTTGGCCTGTGCCAGCTACTACTCTTCCAAAGAGCACTGGGGCACAGTCAGGTGTGGAAAAGCAGCAGACAGAATTCCCAACAGACACCCTGCCTAAAGGTACAGGAGTTGTTAGGATAGATGCAGGCCAGTTGGCTTCAAGACAGCGCTGCCGGTTTAATAGCTATCCAATAGGCACTTAAGTGTTCTGCTCCACCAATGATCATAGTATTTAATCTTTGCTAACGCCTATCTTCATATTAAAACTCAACAACAGTGAGTAGTGGAATGATTTGAGAAGCTCAAAAGCCAAAGATCACTGAAGAAACAGAACCTAAAGCTACCCCTTATGTATAAATGTAAATCATATCCTGCATTTTAATTAATGCAATTATGAGAACACTACAAAGAAATGTTAACATGCTTATTATGTGTTAGCAATGCTCTGAACCTTTTAAGAGTATAATTCAGTACTTTGCTTCAGGTAGTTAAAATCCTATTCTTTTTCCTTAATGAATTACTGTCTTCCCAGCTGGAAATGGTTCTAGTAATATTAAAAATAGTATCTCATAGCCATTAAGCTTTATTGATGGCATTTTATGCACACAGGGAAAGTACAATAAAATTAATTTTCTTCCACATGCCCCCGTTAACATTTTTTTTTTCACTTGTTCCTTTAACATTCTTTACCAAAACAAATCATGTTTTCATCTTTCCTTATCATGGTAGCAAGGCTGCACTTCAAAATTACATGGTTCCAAGGGAAGACTACACAAGAAAGATAAATCCACTAAAGGTTACAAACCAGATCTGACTCAAAAACTCCCCAAATAGATAATAACCAGAGACTGGGAAAGCATTGGAAGGCAGTATCATGCGTCTGCCCTGCTCTTATTCTTCCTTACACTATTAGAGACAGCATCTCAGGCTAGACAGAACTTTGTTCTAATAAAGCGCAGTCATACATCTTTTTAAGTCAGCAAATTAGTTTAATCACCTTAAACTTTGTTGTTATTGTTAGAACTGAATTACTGTTACTTTGTAACACTCATGGTCTAGTAACTTAAACTCAGGTTACTTGAAAGAACAGTAAGATTCCTGGTAACTAATAACTATATTACTGGATTAAACATGAGTAATAATGTTATCATGCACAAAGTTCAGGCTGCCACATCACCCTCAACACCATTCTGGAACTAGGTTATGTACTGGGAAGTATCCTCAATTGCAGAAGTTTAGAAAACGCCTGCTGGTAGCCTTGCACGTTGAACTAGCTGGGAAGTTTGTTAACAGTGTGCTTGTAAAATTCAACATGTTTTATTAAAATACTTCGAACAAACTGACATCAGGGGAAGCCTTACTGCGTAGGGCCTACATGAAACACCCTGCATGTGGGTGTACAGGGGTCACAAATCCAAGCGCTCTAGTACACAACTGGTTAGACACAACCAGACACCAGGGAATTCATGACTCGAAACTTTCTTCGTTTCTGAACATCAGCTTCCAGGATGGGCTCCCATCTTCTATAAACATCGCAATGAGACCTTTCTTAGGCTGAATGACTCAGGGCATCTACAGTCCCAAAATCTGCTGGCTCCCTCAGCTATCTAAATTTTGAGCACTAGAAAGAAAACCAAAACCAAAAGAAGACAACCTAGAAACAAGATAAAACACAACTCTCCGTAATAAACTAGAAGCCCTGGTATCTCAAGGAAAGGAGCAGTCTGCTTGGCAAAAAAATATTTGGAGAAGGCCACATACTGAGCAAAACTAGTAACAGCTCTCATTTTTACAACTGAAAATCGGTGGGGAAACTTGGTTACCATGTGCTGGTGCTCCCATGACAGTCACATCCAGCCCAGTGGGCAACACTGAATGGCCTTGTTCACCTATGCAGCTGGAAGAAGTACCGGGAGTCCTTTCTGTTTTTACATACTAGAGCTTCCATCTTTCGTTTCACCTTTGAGGAGTGCAAATACTTAATGGAAATACTGTATTCTTATATTTGACGACCAAGAAGTAAACAGGAAGACATTCTCCTTTTCCCTGCTTGCCTGCTGGGATGGGAACTAGGTTGCCTTGGTCCCAACCTAGCTTCGGCTTTAGGTTCTCCTCCAGCAATTGCTTCTATCATTCCTTAGAGCTTTTCTAAATGGCAGTAGCAGCATGGTATTGACATGATTTATCTCACTTTTATTGCTCAGTGCTAATGGGATTTAGATGGTGCGTGTGGGTTTTTTTGTGGCACACTGGGATCTGTATCAACACAATGCTTTCTATTATTAAAACATCCCAATCTGCTCAACTCCTTATCAAATTCTTTGGGAAAATACTTTACAGCTGCTTTAGTAGTCAATTTATAGAGCCAGATGATCATCTCAATTTGCAGACTTCAGACTAGCTCACACATAAAAAGCTATCTTAAATTCCAACTTCTGAACACACATACCTAAAGGATAAACAAATTGGTTTGTTGTATAAATTGACTGCACAGAAATCTTGTTTTAACATTTTTGCCCCTTATACTGTTGTAATACACCCATAGTCTCCATTTATTATGTCATTTTAATTTTATCTCTGTGCAGTAACGGTCACAAGGTACTGTTGTAGTTCTGAATCATTATATATTGAGTGATGATCTCTGATCTCTTTCCCTTACCCACTTGGCTTCCAGTTAACAATTTATGAGCTGGAGATAGCATGAGGCCAAAACCTCAAAATAACCTTATTAGTACCATTTATTTTCTTTAGTCATACTTTCAATATCTATAACTTACTGGGGAAATGAGTTTCATTACTTTATTACACTTAATGTGAAAAACACTTCCTTTTAGGTTGGTTACCTGTTAACAGTGTGCCCTATTTCTTGCATTGCAAAAACCAAAAAGTGATATGAGGTAGGTGGTACAGAAACTATTCCAATTTTATAGACTTCGGTAATCTTGCTCTCCTTTCCTGAGCACTACTGCCTTTTCAGGGTAAAAGTGCTTACATGAAAGCTAAAAAATATTAGTGAATTCTCCCCTAATGTACTTTTCTTCTGTGTCTTCAGAGCAATTAGGCAACAAAGTAATCAAAGCAACTCCTGAGTTTCGGCATATGGGCCCATTAGGGCTCCCTGTTAAGAAATTTATTTCTAAGGGTTTGGACAGGACTGCAGAAAACAGAACCTATGAAAACCAGCTGAACCTAAAATAAAGGTAAGTCTCAGAAAAAAGTGCTCAGAAGTTAGTGGCAAAGTTATATTAAACTCTCTTGTGAAAATTCCAGAATTACAGGTACAAATATCAAACATTAATACAATTTCCTATCTTTTGAAATGTAAAATTAAAAAGCCTATTAACATGGAAATGAGAACCTGAAAGCCAGCAAATATTCCACACATGGAACTAGCTATTTGATCCTTCCATCATCATCAATCATCTAGTCTTTCTGCAAATGTGATTGTTGTCTTTGATTCCTAAGAAGCAAGGCACAAAAGAATTCCTCTTAGCCACCAAACAGTTAAGCGTTGACTCCAAACAACCTCCTAAATCCAGTTTACCCATCTTGGAACAGAAAGTATAGTATGATGCTTTCCAAGACAGCGGGAAGAGACATGTAGCTCAAGGGTAAAGTCAGGAGTCCTTTAGGAAGCTGAAAGAGTTACCGAGTTGCTTGCCAGATCTCCTCTTTCACAAATTCTTTAGTGTGCTTTCTAGGCTAATTATCAGGCTGCTCCCTGTATCAAGGCCAGTCCATTTTGAAAAACATGACAAATATTCAGACACTGCAGTATAAAGAGTGTCTTCTGTAACAACGCTGATGGCTTCTTAGCAAATATAAAAGATAATAAAAAATGTCAAGACAAGATTTAAGCTACATTGTCAAGCTTGCAGATAGTCCGCATTCTTTCCTCAGTTCCTTTATACCAACATTTGAAGGAAAAACACACCCACCAAACACAGATACACACATTCTTCCCTGTGCCAGTGTATTACGGGGAATTTGTTCATTGAGACTAAAAACAAGCAACCCCTCTTCACCCCTTCCCCAAATCCCTCTACTTTCATCCCTGAAGAACTGCAAACACTAGATACCAGATATGAATATAGGCAACGTCTCTCCCCCGCCTTGAAAATACAGAGCCACTGTCCTGGACAAGACTATTAAATAGAAGCTGGTTTTGTCCCAAGTTCAGTCAGCTTTGTAAACCCCACAGATTAAAAGGAACTTACTTAAACTCACATCAATTCTTCAGTAAAGCAAACTAGCTTTGTGCCAGAAGAGTAAAGAGGCAACGCATGCAGACAACTAATTCTGCCACAGTACTCTTGTGACAGAAATACACGTACCTGTCCACATACATACAAATAGGTACACATGTTCACATTGGTGTAAAATAAAAATATTTCTTCACTCTTTCATTCTCATTACTGTTATCTATCACTTGGACAATAAATTGGCAAACTCAGACTCATTCTGTAGGACAACTAGATATTTGTAATTCTAAGATAGTAGAACACACGGTAAGCTTGAAGATACTTATGTCAAAAGAAAGGCATACTGAATAGTATGCACACATACCAAAAACCTAGAAGTGAAACTACTGTCTTGAAAAGTATTCATTTGTCCATTTTCAGAAAATCTGTTAAGATCTTAACTATGTGCTTCGTTAAAAGCAAAGCTAAGAGAATCGATGATACATTTCAAGCTCTGGAGTTGGTTCTTTAGCCACAAACTACATAAATTAGTAACTGACTCTCACAGAAGAAAAAATATTGCCAGTAACAGTTTGTTCACCTAAACCTTGAAGAGTAAAGTGATTTTGTGAGTCTGTATTACCCACGTTCACAATTGTGGGAAACATATAAAACACACAGAATGGCTACTGGATGAATCAGGTATGATTGCCATTTTTTATTCACCGTTACAAGGTTTTTTTCCTGTAAGACATCAACCACATATGTCACAATTTGCCTACACATAACTTGTAGCTGAATTTTGCACAAGATTCCTCCTCAATTTACTTTAAGGCACTTAGATAGTAGAACAATATCAATGCTCTATTTTGGTCAGAGACATAAATGAATGGACAGCTACACAGGTGTCCAACCAAAATGTGAGAAGTCAGCACTAGAATTTTATTGAAACCATAATTTTGTTTCTTCTGAATACATGACACTAGAATAAAGCTTACAGTTGCTTGTCAATTTATGCATTATTAATGAAAGAAGTCAACAGTTCAGTCTGCTTCATTTATACAAGTGTTTTTTTAAAGGCTACATCTATGCTTTCTTTGACAGAAGCCTTTCCATGAGAAGGTATTGCTTACTAACTTATAGATGGGCACCTATAACAACTCTAAAAGGTAACTACCAAAACTAGCACGTATGGCAATATCACACCCATGCACACCTCCAGTAAACGAACAACAGAGACATTACTTAAGGTTAAAAAGCATGAAAATCCCTGCAGAGAGCAGTTTTCTGCCTTAGCTTCACAGACCCGCTGTCCACAACACAACAGTGTTCAAATGAGGCATACCTTAATTTTATATCAATAGTATTCTTATTTTTGCCAGATGGCAGAGACTTTAAGATCTAAGAATGGCTTTAGGTAGGCTGGATAGAAATGAGGACGACAGAGAAAAATTACTTATCAAATGTATACGTATAATTTAATTAAAGTGGTAGATAGAACTATACACATTATTGGTGACGACTTTTGTCCTAACAAGAACATCTACGTCAACTGTGACACAGCAGCTTCTCTTATCTTTTTGCTGGCAAAAAAATGTATTTAGAATATAAAAATAGCAGAATGCCACCTTACCTTTTTCTTCATCTATTCGAAAAACTCCTATACCAGATCCATCTCTGATGGAATATCTAACCTCCCCATCTCGTCCTGCGTCTTCATCATAAGCAGATACTGTCATTACTGAGGAGCCAACAGGGGCATCTTCTTTTATAAAGCCTTTATCTGCAAATATAGAGAACCGTGGAGGGTGCAAGTTTTCATTCACATCAACTATTTCAACCTCAACGTAACATGTAGAGGATAGTGAAATGGGTTTTCCTTTGTCCTTGGCCCGCACAGTCAAGTTATAAAGTTGTTTCTTTTCATAATCCAGTCTTTGTACAATACGTATCGCTCCACTTAGTTTGTCAACATCAAAGGTGCCATCTCCACTGTCCAAAAGACTGTAACGCACTTGACTTGACTGGCCTAAATCAGGATCGTAGGCTTCTAGCCATGTAATAATAGTTCCCTCGGGAAGATCTTCTCGAATTTTCACATGATAATTTGAAGGAATAAACTTAGGAGGGTTGTCATTAACATCTTCTACAGACACTTTCAAAATAACTGTTGAAAATAATTGGGGTTCTTCGGTAGCTTGGTCCCTAGCCTCTATTTTCAAGAAATAGACATGCTGTTCTTCACGATCCAGAATGCCTACAACTTTCACAATTCCTGTCACAGCATTAATGGTAAACTTGTCCGTATCTGTAAGAAGAGAATATTTCACTTCTCCATTAGGCCCCAAATCTTTATCAGTAGCTTCAATTTGAATTATTTCACTGTTTGGCTCTTTGTTTTCACTCACTTCAACAAAATAGCTGTCTTGCAGGAACTCTGGTGGGTTGTCATTAGCATCCAAAATTTTTATATCTAAAAGGTGCCAGGCAGACTTCTGTGGTATTCCAAGATCATAGACAGTAATATTTAGAGTATATTTATCTTTTACTTCTCGGTCAAGGGGAGATAAAATTTTCAGCATTCCTCTTTCCATATCAACAATGAAACTACTGTCTTCATTACCTCCGGAGATAACATACACAAGCTTTCCATTGAAGCCAGTATCGAGATCAGTAGCATTCATAAGTAGTATGCTGGAGCCCACAGGTTGGTCTTCTCTTATCTCAATGCCGCTGGGGAGAGTACTTCTGAATTGAGGTGCATGCAGATTCACAGAGTGAGTGTCAAAGAAAACATCCTCAACTTCTCCACGACTGTGCAATTTATTTGCTTGTAAGAGTTTCTCTGCGAGCATTTTGGCAACACCAGTTTCTTCACATTCCAAGTTGACCGGTTTGCGACTAGTAGCTACAGTTATGTTGATATACAATGGTTTTGCAAAGTTTTCTCCATCCGTAGCTGTAATTTTCAAACTGTGAAAAGACATTTTAGCACCTAGGCCGTCTATTAGTGACTGTTTGAGTGAAAGTACTCCAGAATTTGGATTTAGACTAAATAAATCCAGTTCATTTCCAGATTCAATCTGGTATCTCACCAACTGCAGCTCATCAGCATCAATAGCAGATACAGTTGTTATTTGTTCTCCAACACCAAGATCCCTGGGGATTGTTCCCTCACAATTTATTTTCTCAAACAGAGGTATATTGTCATTGAGGTTATTTAAAAGAATAGTAACAGGAACTTCAACTTCTCGACGATATGGTATACCCCAATCAGAAGCTCGAATCCTTAAATTATAAACCCTTGGCATCAATTCATAATCCAAGTCTTCTGAGGTACTAATAATCCCACTGAAATGGTTAATCACAAATGGCAAAGGATTTAGGTTTGCAATGCTATAGGTCACGTAACCATTCTCCCCTTCGTCAGGGTCTTTTGCACTTACTCTCATAACACTCGTACCTATTGGCACGTTCTCATCGAAGGAGGCTTTGTAGGATGTCTGAGTAAATTCGGGAGGATTGCTGTTCATGCCTAGTACCTTAATTAATACTTTTGCAGAAGCTCTTCTGTCACTTGTCACAACTTCAAGTTCAAAATGGGATGCATATTGTGCTTTTATGGGTTCTAAAGTGGTAATAAGACCAGTGTGAGCATTTAAATTGAATTTTACTTTGCCTGGTGCATTTTTAAATATGTATTTTAAATGTGGGTAACTAGGCAGAGCTTTCACCATTATCACAGGTGTGTTTGGAGGGGCAAATTCACTTATTTCAGCTCTATATATCTCTTTCTCAAATCTGACAGGACCAGACTTAAATTGTGGTGATGTCACATGAACAACTTTTACAGAAGAAAACTGTGGGGGATTTCCTTTATCTTTAGCTTGAAGTGTAAGGTTGTATCCGAAAGGGTGGCTCTCCCAGTCGATGTGACCAATGGCTTTTATTCTATATTCTTTACCCCCTGGAACAGACCTCACTGTTTTGAACTGTTGAAGCGGATCACCTGCAACAATATTTAATGATGCTATTTCCCCATTTGAACCCTGATCATTGTCCTCTACAGTTACAACTGCGTAAGTTGGATCTTTGTCCGATTCTGATGGAGTCAACGTAACAGCCGTAATAACGGGGGCGTATTCGTTTGCTTGCTCTACGTGAACAGTTAGTTTTGCCATACTGCTTATACCACTGCTACCATACAGCTTCAGCCCACGGTCCACTGCAAGAATTTCCATCTCATAACGCTTAGTGTCCGAGTAGTCAAGTCTACCAGTTAGAACTACCACGCCACTAGTTGGATGTATAGCAAACACATCCGTTCTTTCTTTAAAGCTATAGTAGAACTCTCCATTTGTTCCTATATCTGCATCTGTTGCACTGACTTTTGCGATGCTCGTCCTTATTGCTGTGTTTTCAGGCAAAGAAACGCTGTAGGATGTTGGAGAAAACAAAGGCCGCAAGTCATTTGTATCCAGTACCTGTATCCTGACCTTCGTGCGCGTTTCAGCATTTGTATTTTTTTCAACTGCTTTAACAGTCAGCATATAATGGTCTTTTACCTCTCTGTTAAGGATAGCTGTGTTTCCTCCCTTGGTCCGTATTCTCAAAAAGCAAAAGTTTCCAAGAACATATTCTTCAGCTTTGAACAAGTTCTCATTGTCACCAGAAATAATTTTGTATCTTAGGTCCCATAATGGATTTGTAATGTAAATGCCCATTTTCACTGGATGCCCAACATAAGTCTTGGCTGCGGAATTCTCATACACAGTGGCATTATACTGTGCTTGTGTAAATTGCATTGGTGTAGCATGATGTGGCCTTTGATTTCCTTCACAGTTTCCAAAATGCTGCACCAGCAGCATCAGCAGCAACAGCATAGTCAAGTATCTTCCCATGGCAGCAATTACAAAGAAACCCTGAAACAAGAGAGAGATGTGTTACGACTTATGACTGTTCAAATATTATTCAAATAACTTTACAGAAAATGTCAACATGATTTACAGTAATAGAAATGCAGATAAATTAAAACTCCTAAAAAATGCCAAGAATTAGCAAGACCGAAAGTCTAGGAATTACTACCATGACACAAGGGGAACACAGAGAGTTAACTTCAAATGAACAAATCCATGAAGCAGCAGGTTAGAGGAAATATGCCAGTGCTGTTTGCTGTAAGTAAGCAAACTAGATCTGAACTACTCTGGAGTAGTGAACATTCACTACAGTCCTCTACTTCATATGTGACATTGCCTTTTGATAGAAAATTCTTCTCCCTCATTTTACTTAGATTATAAAATGGCTGATGTTCAATGACGTGGAAACAAACTGCAAGAGTTGGCTTGAAATTACCATACATTCTTCAAAGTATCCTATGAGCACCTGTTCCAAGAATTACAAAAATTACAGAGAATTATGTATGTATTGTATTCTCTCCAGCTTCGAGTACCCTTATAAGAGCAGTGGACAGCAGCACATACCATAAAAAACTTTTTTATCAAGCATCACTAAGTTGTAAAACCAATAAAGAGTAAGACACATTCCTTTAGTCTACTCTCGAAACAGATCTGAAACAAATTAGTACTGAGAGCTACAAGAACACAAATCTACCAAAATAACTGGAGGAACAATTAAGACATGTTTCTCAAACACACTCCAGACATGACAGGGAAAGAGCCTGGAACAGCAAGACAGACACAGAGATACACCCTCACTGGCTTCCCCTTTTGAAAAAGTCAGTGTATCATTTCCAAGACCCAAATCCAGGCAAGACTGCTGTAGGACGAAAGACAGAAACCTCAGGAACAAGACCTTTGGGACTACCCTCTTATTCTGGGTTTACATCAACAGTCTTTACTTCCCAAAGTCTCACAGGATAACAAATCAAAGCTTCAGAATGCTTCCTCAACAAGCCCAAGCTTTCAACAAAACCCTGGGGGAAAAATTTCTTTCCAGCTAGCAGAAAGCAATCTAGCTTTGACTTGACTGCTTTGATTAAGTAGTACACACTCTTTTCCTTCACCTTTCCCTATTTATCCTAAATATTTTCCCCTTACCTCTCCTTTAGCATCTTCTTCCCTGGCCAGTTTGTTATACAACTCATACTAACTCCTAATCACAGCAATTCCGCACTGTACTCTTCTTTCATTCTTCCTGACCTTCTCTCCCACATTTTAGCCCTGGTTTGCCCCTACTCTGTCTTTGGCTGTCAGCCCCTACTCCTCAGTGCCTATCCTCACACTAGTTCTGTTCGTCTCAGCTCAAAAAGTATCCCATTATCTTGCCTCCTTCCTCCACTCACATTTTGTCCTACAGCTATTTCTCCCCTAATTCCTACCAGCTCAGGTAGGTACATGAAAGATCGCATTGGCTGAAATTCCATGGACTGCCTCTGCCCACTAGAAAGCATTAGAGCAAAGTAATCTACTTGTGTCAACAGTTCACTCCAAAACCTCAGAAGAAGGTAATTCAGCCACAGCCATTAGTAAGTCAATGATTTTGAGACGAGAATTTCAGACTCAGGTTCATAAAAACTATAAGAAATATTAGAGGGGAATAATGCAAACTTAGCTAGCACCCTTTTGGAAGGGAAAAAAAAAAAAGAGCATGTCTGTCTTCCAAATCTAGCAATTAAGTTACATGATTAAAGCTATAACCATAGCAAACAATAAAAAGTGACTGAGCAAACAATAAGAAGTGTACGAGCTTTTAAAAGTAAGTCACTAGCTGGAACCACTACTAACAAGGTCTTAAAGCTGGATGAAGGAAAAGTTGGGAGGGCAAATGAGTGGTTGGAACAGCCACCATTTCAGTGAGTTAACAATATTATTCCTCCCCTATCTACTCTTTTTCCCAAGCTGTGATTTCTCCTGGGAATAAGCAGACACTTGGGTCTCCAGGGCTTCATCCCCCTAACATACTGCCAAGTAAACAATTTAATCCCTCCCCCAAAAGAACAACAAAAAAAACCCAAACAAAACAACCAAAACCCTGAAATAAATAACTGATATCAATACATCCAAAACTCTGAGCAAATTAAGACACCATTAGACTGTCCTAAAAAACATGTTTAGGAATTGATACATCATTTTTAAGCAATCAACAGAAACGGGTTCTTTTATTCCATCTTGCTGGAATTTTGGAAGCAGTCTACTGTCAAAAACTGCTTGATGATCAGTTCCTATGCTGATCTGGTCAGATCTTCCCCTCTCTTCTTCCTCAGTTACACTAGGATTTTATTTTTCTTTTTTTAAATTCATGCTGAAGCCCAAAACCCAGCTTGACCTCTGATGCTATGGCATCTTGTAACTCACTGTCCACGCTTACGTTTGGCAACAAGCTGTCTGAAGTGGTATATTTATTAGGTAAAACACTGTACCTGCCTGTATCTTTTATCATTTGCTCCTCACATCTCAGGCGCATTAGACCCAACGCGCACCACACTGATGCATTAGACTGCATTAAGCTATCCAAACTCCTCATTAAAATTCAAAGTCACATACGTGTGTTTTACTATTACCATAAATATTTTTCTGTGCCATAATACCTTAAGCACTTTTTGCTGCTTTTCTGTAATAACTTCTGGTGAATACTGCTCAGAACTGGCAACAGGCAGTCTGTTACACATGATGACACAACTATCAGTAAAAGAATCCATTTCTTAGCAGCAACTTCTAAGGCTTGCTGAGTCAGCACCTAGAGCTTAGGAACATCTCTCAGCTGAACAGTTAACCACCTCAGATAAAAACAAGTTAGTAATTTCTGTTACGTGACACTTTTTCCATCTTGTCATAATTTACAGAGCTACTGGAAACTAAAAAATGTTGATCCAGGATTATCCAAAAAATCAACAGAATATAATCTTGATAAATATCTAAGGTATTAAACAATGCCAGTTGTAAAGACAGTTAACTACTAAGGGAAAGTATTAAAGTGTTAAGATGAAGTGATAATGTGTTAGATATAAACTCGGATGGCTCATTACAGTGAGCCAGAATGACTGAATTTCAGAAACATTTTAGCCAAAGGCTACGCTTTGAACTCCTAAATTTTTTATTATTTTTGGAATATGACCAGTTTAGGATTTTCTGCATCCATTTTCAACACATAAGGCAACCGTTTGCTTAACAAAACATCATAGCCCTTGGTTTATAAGAAGCACGCACCGTATTTATTCTGAAAAGCTACTTTCAAACAAACTTTGATTTCCTATTTGGAAATTATTATTTGGATAATTTTTATTTATAAGCACATCCAGGTCATTTTTATTTATATGCATACTCAGCACCGAGATACATAAGTCAGTTTTAGTACTTAGTTACAATGTTAACAAAATTATTAATGCATCAACACTGTTAACATAATTTGTATATGGGAAAAAATACTAACACAACTTAGAAATATGAACTATCTTCACGATAAAGGTATAACAACAAGCAAAACTTTGGGGCTAGCAGATCTCAAAGTGATAACTTACAAATGAAGATGATCTGGATAAGATAGCAGTCATATAAAAGACTTTTTCTCTTGGCAGTATGTTTACATTATACAGACTTCAAAGTTTATAGTTTGAGACTTGAAAGTTTTAAGCATGAAAATACAGAATTTAATAAATGGCAATCTCAACACCAAGGAAGCCAACAAAAAAAAACCCAAACAAACAAAAAAAAAACCACACAGAAAAACCAGGCAAACCAAGCTTATCTTCTAAATAATGTACCAATGGTCACCACACATTGAGAGATTTACTCCCACAGTAATCAAAGTCACAGGTGGAAAAAGAATCTAAATCAGGCCACACAGCCTGAGTCATGATGAGTCTTAGTCCCATTGCTATCCCTTTTCTACATGCAAGATCTACCAGTTAAGTCCAGAAGGACCTACTGTAAGACTAATCTACACATTTACATCAGCAGAAGGAGAGTCTGTGAGGATGGCCTGTTACACTGCTCTAGGGACACATCAAAGAGCATTTTGGGGACTAAAAGAGGTTCTTTAGTGCTGTTTCTACAATGATTGTCTACTGAAATCTTTCACTAACTTTTAGCAAATGTAGCGGGGGTTTCCCTCCATATGTGCACCAGCTTCTTTGATTCGCAAAGTTATGTCCCCACCAATCAAAACATCACCTATACTTTAAAGGTCAGTTTTGATCAGCACACATTAACTGATGCCATTGACAAAAATGCACTGTGAAAAGTTATTACAGCAGTAACTAAACAGTCACGACAGGGTTCCTATTGTAGAAGTCTACGACAGATCTTGTGGCTTTGTGGGCTGTACTAACTGTTGTTACACCTACTCTTTCAATTGCTTAAAAGTAATTATTTATGTAGTCTGGAAAAAAAAAATAAAATCAGCTTTAGCTCTTTCAACATCCTTCACTTTCCAATCAAAAAGCTTAACAGCGTCTTTTGCTCTTCTGGGAGGGAGGGTGCCCGTCTGTTTTGGTATTCAGAAAATTAACACACGATGAAAGCATATGGTAACGTTACTTTAGTAAAGCTGGTAAATTATTCAAAAAATGTACATCGTTGCAGAGATTAACATAACAGTTTAAACTTGTGACTAAAGTCCAGTAAATTTGATGCTTGTATTCTCCACATTATGAGTTAATCCCATGAGATAATTTTGATTTATGCTTTCAAGATCTTTGCTGTTGAAAGGAAAATGCAGCAGCTTTATTCAAACCGCATGCTAAAAATTGAAACAGCCAGAGTGAAACAAAGTTTCACACAGAGAATTTTCACTATTTATCTGTAGGGCAGGTACTTACTATAGTGTATCTAATAGTAAACTCACCAGTTGTGCAAGGAAAAGCAGACCTCCAATCTCTCTGAATGAAAGAGTTTGATTGAAATTTAACATGGCACCTTAAAGTTTGTAATGACAAAAATAGTTTTACTGAGCTTGAACTCAGTTTTAAACTTAAAAAAAAGTTAAAATAAAAGATGTAAAACTTTAAGGGTTTAAAGGGACTTTAGTTTGCTTACTTGCACTGGTAACTTAGCCACATAAAGTTCTTTCACATGCTAAGTTATAAAAAACAGGACACTATCCTAATACTGGGACGACTACTAAAGTTCACCTTCCAGTCTCCTAAAAGTGAGATTTTTAGGATTTCCCAGAGAACAACAACAACAAAAAAAAACTTAAAAATGAAATAGCTTTCAGCGTTAAAATAAGGTATTTTACTCACTAAATAGCTGAATATTTCCACATAGTTATACAAGTCAATAGGAAATACACATCTATTGCACAGCATTCTTTTCTTTTACAGGAAGACAGCAGAGATGGGAAAAGAATACAGGTAATATTTCCCATGCAGCTGCCTAGGAACAACTTGCAGGCAAGTAGTTTTAAACCGTAGGAAAACCTGCTGTTAGAAGGTTTTAATTTGTTAATGCGTTTGCAAAAAAAAAGTTTATGGAGGGATGGGGAGGGGGGGGGGGAGTAGTATCAGCGGTAAGGCACACCGTCACTTACTGACACCAAGAGATTAAAAAGCGCACCTTCCGAACAAAGCTTTGGTTTGTTTCCACTGCCGTAAAGAAGGAAGGAAAAAAGCCGCAGCAGCCGGGCTGATGCGCTCGGCCGGGCTCTCCCGGAGACCCGCGTCCTTCCCGGCTCTTTTCGGAGGAATCCGGACGGGAACGCAAGGAGGGACGCGGCGAACAAAGGAAGAAAGTCACCCCGAGGTACTTTGCCGGCCGCCAATCGCCCCTGCCGGCTTCCCGGGGAATTAAGTTTGCCGCGGCCCATCCCACGAAGACACCTTGCCTCCGGGGCGAAATATCACCGCCACCCCCTTTTCTCCCGGACGGAACTTGGGAGCAACCTGCCGGCTGAGCTCCGGCCGCCTCTCAGGGGAGCCGGGGAAGGGGTCGGAGGGGAAGAACCAGGGCCCGCCGCAGCCGGCGGCCACCCCGGCCCGCGGCGGAGGGGTCCGGCTCCGCTCCGCAGCCCCTTCCCACCGGCCCCAGCAACACGAGGCGGCCTCTCCTCAGCGCCCCAACTTCCCAAAGCGGGGAGCCGGGGGCGCCCCCACCGACACCGAAACTTCTCCCAACTCGCCGCCCCGCTACCTCACCTCTCGCTGCCGGCGGGGCCGGGGCCAGCCCCGCTCGCCGCCCGCCGCGCCGCTCCCCCTTCTCCTCACGGGCCGCCACCGCGCCTCGCCGCTGCCCCTCCGCCCCCTCAGGGCCGCCGCGCAACCCCCACTCCTCCCCCCCCACCCCCCAGCCGTATTCCTCCGCGGCGCTGGACGGCCGCCCCTCCGGAACTCGTTTCTGCGGCGCTCCGCGGGCGCGGTAGAGGGAGCGGCGGCCTCCGCGCCCCGACCCGCCTCCCTGCGGCACAAGCTGTTCCTCCCCGGTGGCCCAGGGCTCGCTGGGAGCGGGGTCGGGTCCGACCGCCGCAGCGCTCGCCACGCTCCAGCCCGGCCGGGGGGGATGTCGGTGGCGGGAGGGCGACGTCCTCCCTCCGAGAGTCTGCTCGGAAACTTCCCAAAGCGGGGAATATCTTACGGGGGATGGCGAGGGAGGCCGTCAGACCGCGGGGGAACGGGCGGTCCGCGGATGGCGGGGCTCTGCCGTCCGAGCAGCGGCGGGGACACGGGGCGAGCCCCGCGCTCGCCACTGGCGCCTCCCGGGCTCGGTGGAGCTGGGCGAGCCGGCGCTTAACGGCCGTGCCGGAGGGAGGTCCCTTCCTCAGCAGAAGCCAAAACCGACTGGAGGCTACCGCGGCTCCCGGCCGCTGTTTTAAGGAGCGGAGCCAGGGCACGGTGCCGGGGAAAGCAGCGGGGGCCGGGGAGAAGCGGGGGAGGGGTGTACGGGCTACCTCGGTAAAGGTAGGGGCTACCTCGGGAGGCGCCCCGCCGGAGTCGCGCTGGAGGGATGGATGCCGTGTCAGCCAGCCCAGCGTTAAAGATTAAATACTCCGAAAGAGCCCTGGGAGGGTTCCCCGCCTCATTAATAAGTCATCGCTCCTAATCACGATCAAATGTTTTGCCGGGGGAAGCCCGGCCCAGCGGGCTCACGGCGAAGCCGGGCTACGGGCGGGAGAAGCCGGCGGGGGCACATTAGCCCCGCCACGTCTTTTATTAGCCACATAAATACGTAAAGCCGGGGGAGGAGGGGGGGCTTCTGTAACCGAAGCCCGGTGCTGCAGATCAGAAGTCCGACCCCTGCAGAAAGCGACGGCTTTCGGGTTCATCACTCCCCCCGGCTCTAGTCCGGGCACCGGCCCCGGTAGCGGCGGGGCCGCAGTTCGGCGGCGGGCGGGCAGGGGGCGCCGCGCCACAGCGGACGGGCGAGCGCGGCGGGCACGGCGGCGACCAGGCTGGGCCAGCGGAGCGGGGCAGAGCCGGTAGTCCGCGGCGCCGAGCCCGGCTCCGGCTGCGGAGGTGGGGAGAGTAGGGGTCGGGAAACCGCGTCTCTCCATGGAGCCGGGGGTGCCCTCAGCCCCAGGTAGGCATAGCTTCGGATAAAGTCGATGTGCATGGGTATGTATTGATATATACAGAAACATACATATACTACACAGTTATAAACTACGGGCTGAAGCGAAAACCTGAGTATTTCCACTAAGGCACCAAAAATCCCACGGGAATCACCTCTTTAAGCACCCCGCTGATAATAAACTCATTAAACAAAGAACTCACCAGACCAGCTGGACTCGGCGCTCTTCTCCCAAAGTCCGCTTCCAGCTCAGTTCATCTCCGTTCCCCCGGTTGCTTTTCCTCCTTTCCAGAAGAACCCAGGGATGCCCCGGTGGCCGCGCACCTCTAGAGCTCGACCTCCGCCGCGGCCCCGGCGCTCAGCGCGGCTCCGGCGCGCAGCGAGCGCGGAGCCCGTCCCCATCGCCACAGCGCGGCATGTCGGCTCCCACCCATCCGCCGCTTCCCACTGGAACGAGGGTGGGAAGGAAAAATAGAGGGGGAGACGAAAAATAATAAAAAAAAAAAAAAAGAAAAAAAAAGGGGAAAAAAAAGAAAAAAAAAGGGGAAAAAAAAGGAAAAAGGAAAAAAAAGAAGAAAAGGAGAAAAAAAAATAAAAGAAGACGAAAGGGAGAAATCCAACTTTCTTAAGACATGTCCAGGCAAAGAACGGGCAGAGTTGAAGAGTTGCAGCCGCGGAGAGAGTGAGTGGGGAAGCTGCGCCGGATCGCGATTCCCTCCCTCCTTCCCTCCTTCCCCCCGCCTCCCTCCCTCCCTCCTTTCCTCCCTCCCTCCCTCCTTTCCTCCCTCCCTCCCTCTCCCTCTGCCTTCTTTCGCACTCCGTCCGTCCCCCCTCGGGCCCCGCTCCCGGCAGCTCCCCTCTCCCTCCCGTCACCGCTGCGGCGGTGGCGGCGGCAGCAGCAGCAGCGCGCACCGCTCCGCGCCGCCGCGGATCCGCGCGGGGCCGCTGCCGCGCACCTGGGGCGGCCCGCAGGTGCGGAGAGGCGGACTGAACCATCCCCCCCCCGCCGCCGCCCGCCACCCGGGACCCCGCCGGGACTCGGCGCCCGTGAGGGGGTCCGCCGGCCCAGCGCCGCTCGGCTCGGCGGGACGCGGCTTCCCCCCGCTGCTCCGGCTCGGCGTCTGGAACCACCGGGGGACTGCGGGGGGGCTGAGCGCTCTTCTCTTCTCTTCTCTTCTCTTCTCTTCTCTTCTCTTCTCTTCTCTTCTCTTCTCTTCTCTTCTCTTCTCTTCTCTTCTCTTCTCTTCTCTTCTCCTTTTTTCCCTTTTCCTTCTTTTTTCTTTCCATTTTTCCCCTTTTTCTTTTTTCCTCTTTCCTCTTTTTCTTTTTTCCTCTTTCCTCGTTTTTCTTTCCTCGTTTTTCTTTCCTCTTTTTTTCTTTTTTCCTCTTTTTTCTTTTTTCCTCTTTCCTCTTTTTTCTTTCCTCTTTTTTCCTCTTTCCTCTTTTTTCTTTCCTCTTTTTTTTTGTTTTTCTTTTTTTCTCTTTTCCTGTCTCTTTTTCTCTTTTGCTTTTTTTCTTTTTTGTGTGTGGGTTTTTTTGAGTTTTTTTTTTTTTTTTTAGTTTTTCTGCTTCATCATCTTTTTTCTCTTTCTCTCCTTATTTTTCTTCTTTCTTCCTTCCTTTTTTCTTTTTTTCAGAGGAGCTGTATTTTTCAAGGCATACCAAAAGGTTTCCACCCCCACCCCCCCAAAAAAAAAAAAAAGCAAAACGACAGCTCCTCAAAAATAATAAAGCATAACCAAGCAAGGCATATTTATACTGTGGTTCTCCCTCATTCAAAGTAACCTCCAATTACTTTTCCTTGACGAACTCCAGGAGAGGTGGCACTGCTAAGTGGCAGGGATCAGATGAAAGCAAGGGCCTCAGTGGTTCCTGAATGCTGGGGTTTATAAAATTTGGGGGAAAATATAGAAACTGCTTTAAAAGTTATTTAGTTGAGAGAGATAGTGTAACACTACATTTGTAAAGCAGTCTGACATTCTCAGAAGGTAAAATATTCTTTTATGACACCATTTATCCCTAAGAACCTTAAAGTCGTGGCCTTCCTCCAAAAGTGAAATTGACTTCTGAAGACATTGGATCATTATTTCCTATAAGATACACCACTAAAATCTATCCGCCAAGTGAGCGTGCAGTACATTCTGTGTTAGGAAGAGCAGATACAAACTGCAGTATATAAATACTAAGTGCATTTCCAAATACTGCATACAAGCCAAATCCGCCTGGGAATGATCACTTTGAATGAACCTGTCTGGAAAGTTTAATGTCAAAATTCTCTGGCCTTGTAGATTTCCACAACAGACACAGCTGATTGATTTACTTAGCATCTCAGAGTCACTTTTTGAAGCCCCTAAATGGAATTATACCAAGTCCTTATCCAAGTGACACTGGGGCCAAATGATCTTTCCTTCTGTAAAAACTGCTTCAAAGTGATCTTCATAAAGTAAACTGCATTGAAAACAGCATTCCAGAAAAGAGCTAAAAGGGGAACACTTTAGAGGTGTTATAGTAAAGGGCTAGAAACAAATGCAAACCATACTTCTACTCAGTATATTTGCAAATATGTTATAATTTTGGAGTATAAAATTTGCTGTCTTTCAGACTCATGGCCGTATTGTGGTTGATTGTGTTAAGTGAAAGGCCAGAGCAGCAGACTGTTTAAATATTTGTCTAAACTTTAATTCTCAGTGCCTGGGGAAGTGCGGTGGTGGTTAATTGCACTAACCTCCTATAAGAGGGACAGGAGCATCTCTCAAAAGTAGCTGGTAAAGATAAAAAACCTCAGGGGTTTCTGGTTCGGATTTTCTGCTATACACATGCTATGCTGACAGTAAGTACTTTAGATGAAGAATAAAGGGATACGCCGTCACTCTCCAACGGTGGGTAATGGTGCTTAGCGCTTCAGATAAAGTGTTGGAGCCAAGATGTCCAGGCAAGTGTATTCATAAGTCTTCTTGATATGTATAATTTTACCTTCTAAACCAGGTTTCTAAGATCATGAATAATATTGACAAAGTCATTCTGATAGTTACTGAATATTCCAATTTTTATTTAATGTTTTCTCTGCCCTTTGATTTTTGGTCTCTGAAACAGTGTCAATAAAGCTGTTATAATCATTGCTGACTGTCACATTTAAAGATTAATCTTCCCAGGGTATCTTTTTGATATGTTATCCTAAAGAAAATTAATATATTCTGTTACATACTGCTAACCTATAGGAAAGGTACAAAAGAGAATACTTGAAATCGTGCTTCAGTGCCTAGGGCACCACGCACTTCTCTCAAAATCTTCCAGTCTTATAACCATTGTAGCAAAGTATGTTTGATGCCCCCTGTCATCTATTAACATAACCTTGTCCTTATGAAAGTACCTAAGCTGAAACAAGTTTTAGCTCAGCTGTCAATAAAAAAAAATAGCTCTCTGGATTAGACAGCTTTCTTTTAAGAGAAACATTGACCCTTCAACTTTGGAATTATTTCCCAAAACCTGAAATAGAAATATAGTATCGGACTACCAGCAAGCAATTATGTAGAGAATTCTTGTCATAAAATAGGGCAATCAGAAATTATATTCCCAGATAATGATCATCATCATCATCATCATCGCCCTATAAGGCATTGTGGCTCTAACACTCTTCTCACTAATCTACCTCAAAACTTAACCTCATAGATCCCAACTCCTTTTTGCTATATATTTAACAAACAGGAGCGGATACATCAACTGGGGAAGTCAATAGATCGGAAGTAAATACGGGTCAAGTGTCCTCCAGAGAAATTTTCCAGCTAGCAGCCCCAGGTGTGCACATGGGGAATGATATCTCAAGTACTTTGGGCTGATCTCTAGGCTCCCATTTTTTTGGAAAAGAGAAGAGAGTTTCAAATTGTAGGGACTTCAGCTGCATAAAGCTTTCAAGATCGAAATCGGCGCTTTGATTTGCACCGGCTCAGAGATGGCAAAGGCGAGGATAATTATGGCTTGGTCTCTATGGCGGTGAAACAGTTGCAATTGCTACATCAAGTGCAGTTTCAAAAAAAGCACTTTTGAACACAATAGCAGCCTGTGACTCGGGGGCAATCAAGGGCCCATAAACATTGAGCCTCTGTGGCAGAGGGCAAATACATCTTCTCAGTAATGGGGTCAGGCGCAGTTTCAAGCAAGTTCTCCGTCAGCTAAATATGAACTGATCTGACATTGGTTTCGCGGTAAGAATAAAATTCTCTACAGTACAAAGAGGTAGCACAAAACCTGTACCCTCTCTGAATCGTGTTTACAGAGAGAGAAGGAGGGTGATTAGTAGAACCTCTGCTCTGGCCACCCTCCTTTTCTTCATCTGGCCCCAATGTTTTAGGAAGACCTCCCCAGCATCTCAATTAGTTGTAGCCTTTGGAAAGCAAAACAAAACAAAACAGCTCCCCAAAACTTGGTAATCGTCCTCTCCCTGGCCTGCAGTCAAGGATGTACACTCCTTTCCCACTCTGTTTTATTTCCTCTCTTATAAATGCAGACCTAGGGAATAAAAAACAATTCTGCCTTTCTGGCTGTTCTTGCCTACTCTTGGCAAACTTGGGTTGAACCGCAACTGTCCACTTTCCCACTATCCCTTCCTTTTTTAGAGGGGGAAAAGGAGGAAATTTGTATGAGATACACATTTGAGAGGGTGCTGGCATTTTTCTGCCTAAATCAAACTTTTGCAACCCCCCCGAAAATCTTTAGGATTGCCTTTGCATGCGTCTCTTCATCTGACAGAATTTGAGCAAGAACATTTAACTTTTCATAGTTTGATTATTTTTATTGACTTTCTTTTACCCTAGAGAATTCTTACTGCGTAAAATATCACTGACTATTTGATTAGGTACCCTTTCGCAGTGCTTTTCAAGACTTTCAAGGCAGCAATGTTAAAATAATAGTCATATATCAGCGTCGGTATAATGAAATGCTAAACAACCTCAGCTACTTGACAAGCCATTGTGTGCCCTGTGAACCTAAGGAGGAGTTTACTGAGGCGACTCATTAGACTTAGGAGCTACAGCTATTTGTGGATACGTGTTAAATACGAACACACAATAGTAAAGAAAACCTGGGGCAATTCCATGGGGGGAGGGGAAGAAAAAAAGACTTAAAAGATTATTTTATGTTTCTAGGTACAACGAGTTCTTCAGGTATTAATGGGGGGAGGACAGTCAAATATTTAAATCGTTATTTTCTGAGCCTTTAAACTGGCAGAGAGAGCTGATCTGGAAAAGAGTGATTTTTTTTTATTTTTTTTTTTCCAAGCAGCAAGAATGAGAAATACATCCTCTAAACAAGACTGAGCTAGGCAGCCTCATGTTTACAATATGTTGATATTACAGATTACCTCTGTGTATGCCAACTTTTGAGAAGCATTTTCGCTTCGCTTTGGAAACGAGACACTTTTCCACATCACACTTTTCTTCACCAATCTATCTCAGGCTGAGGGCTAGTCAAACAGATTACTTTAAGTCCACATAATGAATAATTAGCAAATATCACATAGGGAAAATTTGCTTTTATGACCTTCATCCTACTCTATGCCACAGTGGCAAACTGGAACGGAACCAGCTGCACAGATATGGACAGTGCTGGTATTTTGATTAAAGGTTTGGATTGAAATTTAGGCTAATGGTTTGTGCTAGTGGACTCCAAATAAAAGTGAAACATCTCACTTATCTTCATTATTCCCTAGAGTGCAATGATGATGCTATGGAGACCTGCGGGATTTTTATCTTGCCTGGCTAGCAAGGTAGGATAAATCTGCTCCTCCGTTAGGTACTGTCGTCTCCCCACTGAGTGGTGCTTGGACTGCACTGTCGAGTTCAGATCCACTGAGCTCGAGGCAGAGTGGCATCGGTTCACAGTCTCATGCCGATAACACGAGGAACTCTTCGATTTAGACTTAAATAATTAAAGGACAATTAAAGTATTCAAAAAGATCAGGAAAGGGTTAGGCTATAATGGTGATTAAACTTTATTTATTTATTTATTTATTTAAGCTGTGTAGGCTGGTATTTCGGTTTTGTGAAGCACAGGTTTAACACTGGAGTTAGGAACAGGGTTTCTGGGCTGACCAGTCCAGAGTGACTTTGTCACTCTGTAGGACAAAAAGAGGTGAAAGAAAGAAATCTGCTTTCTACTGGGTCTTAAACCTTCTGTTTTCTTGATTTGGTTCTTCAGCCGTAAATTTAGCAATTTAAAGCTTAGGGCTTTCAAAACAAAAAAAGTTGGAGTCCAGATGATGATATATCATAGTGCTAAAAAATGGTGATAAATTGGGAACTAAACTTCCTTGTTTTTGAGTTGTTGGAATTAGTTGTCCAGGTTACGTTAATCCCGGAGCTGGTGTGAGTTCACAAAATTAGTTTTTAAGAGCTCACGTGACATCAGTATTACGTAGAGATGAACGAAGTAAAAGAAGGGTTGGTGTTACACTGTTGTATTCTGGTTTGTAGTAAGGCGCTGGTTATTCCGGTTCTAAATTGGTCTTAAAGCCAGAACCAGGGTTTGAAGAACTGTAATGAAAAGTAGAGAGCCCCAGCGTCTGTGGTACTCATAAACATCAGGAATAAGGTTGGTCTCTGCATAAGCCATGGATTTGCCTAGTGTTCATGGATTGGTAGACCAGTTTTAATTTAGTCTAGGATGATTAATCTTGAAATTTAATACTCTGAATCTCTTCAAAATTCTTCAGGTCATAAAGAAGAAGGAAAGGCATAGCTCTCTACTGGGACTAAGTCATTATGCCCCTTTTATTGTGGTCATCGGTCCTTTTATAAAGACTAGGTTTAGACTTACAGCTTATAAATCTACAGCATTAAAATATATATATCATGTAAGTCTAGAAACCAATTGACTTCAGTGTACTGTAGGGCTCAAAGAGATTTTAATTGAGCTGGCATCTACCATGTCATAAGCCTCATGTTTCTTTCGGAGGTATTGCTTGTTCCTCCAGCTTTTAATTAATCTTAGGTTATGGTTTGGTTTAGGATTTGCAAATCCAAATAGTTAAAAAACCTAGATGACTTCAGAATTTTGAAAAGCTGATAGTTAGAAAGGAAGCTGTTTTCCGTCATCACTAAGGCTCAATGTTTTATTCCCTAGTATGGCATACTATACCCAGTCCTGCTGCAATTAATTTAGAAGTACAGCTAAGTTTAGGATTTTCAAAGATGAAGAATTGAGAACTCAGTGCTTGTCTGTATGCTGTAGAGCTCATAAAGGTTTAGTCTCCTGTGTGTGTAAAGTATTACATCCTCATTTACTCTAGGCTCAGAGGCCTTAGGTTTCATCAGGATGAAGATTCCTGGTATTTATCAATGGTTTTATCTCATTTTATTAAAATTAGGATTAATTTCTGATTAAGCTTTGTGCACATATATCCAGCTTCTGGGGTTCAATATATTTGGGAATATTCAATGGAAGAGAGGACTCTCATGACTAGACATTCCCATCCCGCATGACATCTTACCTACCTGGTCCTGAAGGAGAACATATGTGAAAAAGCCCTTTCTTCATTTGCTTAACACGGTGTTCTTCTCTACATTATTAATCAAAATCCAACTTAAATCCATGCAAAGAACCTGAGTTCAGTGACTGCCTGTGGATCTTGCAAGTGCCTGAATACCTGAGGAAGAAAGAGAAGGTGCTCAGCATGACGAGATGCCCCTTTCCTTCTAGCCGTCTAGTTCAGGCACAGTGTCATAGCAAGGAAATGAGAGGCTCTGCTTTAAGGAGAGTTTGCTGGAAGGAATGGAGAAATGATAAGCTGTAAGGAGAGTTTGCTGGAAGGAATGGAGAAATGATACACAGCTATTTGCCAGGGATTATGGAAAGAAAGGCAGTTTCCAGAGTACTAGCAGACAGTTCTTTACTTCTCAAAACATTACTCATTTAGCTGAAATGAATCCAGCGTGTGAAACAAGGACCCCTCCTACAAGAGCGCAGAGGGCAGGGGAAGAATCATTTATGAACTCTTTTTATTTCTTTTCTGTCAATCCTACTCACTAGGATTTTTTCCTGCTTAAGAAGTCAAGTCTTCTACTTTAAATGTTAACAAAATTTACTTTTCCTATATTTGAAGGTAATTTACTATCCTTTTTGGAAGCTTAGTGTAATAGAAAGGTCTAGGTCTATCCACCTAGTACTCTACCTGATCTGAGTTTCCATCATAATCCTTCCCATAAAACTGGCATTTCTTTTCTGGTACATGCGAAGGAATTGTGTTACCAAAGCAAAATTTCCAAATAAAATGCTAAATGTATATATTCAGTGTAAAACTTATCTACTTGTTTTCTTTTTCCCATGTGTTCTGTATTACTGAATAGGATTTGACAACCTGTTTTTTCTCTTACTCTTTCAGAACTCACAAAACTTCTGTTTCTCTTTCATTATAAACATTGGGAACATGGTTTGTTGCCTTCTTTACTCCTTTTTTTTTTCCCCAAAGCTCTCTATTTTAAATAGCTAAATCATTAAAAGCCTCACAGAACCTCCAAGATCAATATAACACGCCATCCTCCATAACAAAGCTATGTCATATTTAAGCTCTAGTATCTGTATTATCTGTAGTACTCTATACCATCTTTAGTACTCTATGTTATGGTACATCAGATAGGGTTATTACTATGTAAATTAGCCAAATAATGAACTGCGGAAGTGTTTATTCAAACCAATATTGTAAGACTCTGAATGTGTGGAAACATTCCCTCATACAAATGGGATCACATAAAGGTCAATGTCTGTAAAATAAAGCATATATCAAAATAGGATCTAAGTAAGAATCAATATCAATATATCCCATTCCCTCATCATAAGCATATATAAATATGTCACTCACAAGAAATATATTGTGTCCTTTTCTGTTTGTAATTGCAACATCACTGCTTACCTACAGTAAGTTATAGAGCATGCCTTCAGGCATGAATTGCCCTTAAAATAAAATTCTACTGTATTATTATTTTATATTGCCAATCTTTATAAAGGCAGTGTCTCAGAAGCTGAAGCTGTGTAATAGAACTTGTATGCCACCTATGCTCAATTCCTGACCAGTTTCTTTAACTTCAGAAAAAACTTGCTTTTGTTCAAACTAAGTAGAAAGACCTATCTGCCAAGGAGGTCTTCCACAGGGAGCAGAATGAAGAAAAAAAGTAGATTGGTGAGGTAGATTGGGTAGAGTTCAACAAATGGTGCATGACAGAGAAAGCAGGAAATATTTTCACTTTCAGAAGAGGTACTATGCGAGCTGCAGAGGTGACATTCAGTTGAGATGGTCAAACTTATTATTGTACCAGGCAATTTTTGCATGTTTCATGCAGATTTTTCAATTAGCCAATGTTGTCAGGTCTACTTGTACCTTGAAAGCACACGTAGACAGTAATAAATGCTTGTAGTGATTCATTCAGCTGTATAGGTCTGGCAGAGATGGAATTTTTCAGACCTATGGATGGAATTTTAGATACTTTGTTCAAGGCTGTTGAGTCAAAAACTACGAGTGCCAATATTCTCAATAAATTACAGTGCTGCCCAAAAACTGGAAAGAAGAATAAGTCAATATGTATTTTATCCAACAGGAACTGATTAATTGATACCCAAAGGAAAATGTATTTCAGTTCATAAAATCATGGAATAGTTTGGGTTGGAAGGGACCTCTAAAGGCCATCTAGTCCAACCCCCCTGCAATGAGCAGGGACATCTTCAACTAGATCAGGTTGCTCAGAGCCCCGTCCAACCTGACCTTGAAGGTTTCTAGAGATGGGGCATCTACCACCTCTCTGGGCAGCCTGGGCCAGTGCTTCACCACCCTCAGCATAAAAAATTTCTTCCTTCTATCTAGTCTGAATCTACCCTTTTTTAGTTTAAAAACGTTACCCCTTGTCTTATCGCAACGCGACACAGGCCCTGCTAAAAAGGGGTTAATCAAGAGCAGTCTACTAAGAGAAAACAATGAGGAAAAAGGTTGCTTTAAATTTTACATTTGGCATTTCCAAGGCATTGTATCAAATAAAATAATTTTGAAGAAAAATCATACCTATTCCTGCCTTTCCTTGGTTCACATTTTACTTGTATTTTCTGTCTTCCCCTCCCCTCTTTCCCTTTTTAACAGGTTTTAAGGATATTTCTGCTAATGCTGTCTGTCTCACTACTTTTCTGTGTACTTACCATCCCATGACTGTAACAGGAATCATGATCTGAGTGAGTGACGGAAGGCTGGCTTTGATGATAACTCCTTCTCTGCTCTCAAGTTATTGACTTTTCTCTCAGCTCAGTTTTCCCTCCTATTACTGTTACTCCTGCAAGTGTTCAGGAATGGAGCACTCCACTGAATGTTCATTTGAACTTCTGCTGAAAATCTGCCCAAGATCAGCAGAATATCTTATCTAGTGTTTCCTCAGTATAAATAAGAGGCCTTTCTGTTTCGGGAGGTCTTGGTTTTGAAACTTTCTTCCCACAAATGCAGTGAATCCAGATTATTTTTTTAACCATTTTTCTGCTGTAAAACCCATCATTCTTTCTTTTTTATATTTGATGATATCAAGACACTATTTGAGTAAAACAATGCTAAGGAAAGGATGTGTTGCGCTAGAAACATTTATACACCAGCATTTTTAATTTATGACCCAAAGAAAACCAGATAAAATAAATGTAAGAATTTATCACCTCTACTTTCCTGTCAGGATTGAAGTATGCCAGGGAATCAAAAGCAATTGAGTGACTGTTTCTCATGAAGTCACTACCATAACTCTCTCATAATCATTTGCAAAATGAACACAAAACGCAGGCTGCAAAAGACTCGCTACTTTCACAACAATGGAATAAGTTTGTATGTTTGGTGAGTAACTATGTTTGAGCTGGCAGGAGATAAGTTTTTTACTCCACTACTTGAAATATTCTTTCTCCTTATTTCATTACCGGGGGCAGCAGGCAGAAACTATATTATGTGAAATTGTGCATTACTGCATCCCAGTCCTCTTGTCTTGCTTGATTTAAACAGTCAAATATATTGTTAAAGTAAGTGCTTGGTCTGTATGGTGACAAGGACTGTGCAACTATCTAATTGCATAAATAAAATTAGCTATTTAAATGGTTTTGTTTAGTTCTGGCCTTTTTTATGATGAAAATGGGTGTTTTCGATCAGATCAGATATGCTCATTGAAAAAAGATTCTACATAATTAAATTGCAGTGGCTATAACAGAGCACTACTTGACTGTGTTGTGTTAACTGTATTTGTAAAACGAGTTACAAAGATTTTGTCCTTTTTCTAATATTCGGCAACACAGACTGCTGCCTTCGGTTCTGATTAATATATTTTTCCAGAGTATCTTCACACACAGCGGACTGTATTTCTTCTTTTGTATTTTCTCCAATTGTGTTCTAATTGCAAAGATCACTGCACAGAAGAATAAAAGCTCCGACCATGAAAGAGTTTTCTGCATTTTGATGAAATATCAAATATAAAAGTTAAATTGCCTGTATCTCACCAAGCATCATAGGGTACTTTAGAGTTTAGTGGAAATAAATAATTACAGAGTAAAAAGGCTATCTGAGATGATGGATGCTCAGGGGAGAGGGAATGGATTTTTCACTGCCAGGTCACTGGCTTGAGGCTGACCCATTTCAGTGGAGGCTGGATGTAGTTACCTTCCGAGAGCTCATTGCTGGCTCCAAGAAATTCGTTTGTGAATTAATCTAGTTCTGTGTAGATGTGTCTTTAGGATGCAGAAAAAGATGCTATACACACTTAAAGTTTCAGAAGAAAAAATGGGATACTTCTAGAGACTTTATCATAAGACTAAAATTTTCACTGAAAATGCAAATAAGTGGGTAATAGCAATACAGTGAAGCCTGTACTGCCGTACCTCCGTGTTTGCTCTGTGCATCAAGGACTTGAGTTTCTCAGACTATTCACAGATTACTACGGACAGTAATTATTCTTTCTAAAAGATACCTGGTTCAATGTAAGAAGAAATTCTTTAACTACTACTGAACAAAACTGCTTCCATAAGCAAAATTCAACGTAAGCAACTGTTGCAGAATTGGACCCTAAGCAAAATTCATGATCAAAAAGAAGTTTACCGTAATCTTAAACTATAGAAAAATCCAGACTGATTTTTAATGAAAGTATGTTCTCTCCCCACACCACTCAACTGGGTGGACTGCATGGTAGGGACTGGGGGAGCAAAGCCCTCCCACTGGAAGAGAAGATAAGGTTCGTGACCAACCTGAGGAACCCGAACATACAGAAGTCTATGGGACCTGATGAGATGCATCCCAGAGGGAATTGGCTGATGTAGTTGCCAAGCCACTCTCCATCATATTTGAAAAGTCATGGCAGTCAGATGAAGTCCCCGGTGACTGGAAAAAGGGAAACATTGCACCCATTTTTAAAAAGAGTAGAAAGGAGGACCCTGGGAACTACTGCCCCGTCAGCATCACCTCTGGGCCCAGCAAGATCATGGAACAGATCCTCCGAGAAGCTCTGCTAAGGCACATGGAGGACAGGGAGGTGATTTGAGAGAGCCAGCACGGCTTCACCAAAGGCAAGTCCTGCCTGACCAACCTAGTGACCTTCTATGATGGAGTGACTATATCACTGGACAAGGGAAGAGCTACATCTGTTGTCTATCTGGACTTCTGTGAGGCCTTTGTCATGGTCCGTCACAACATCCTTCTCTCTATATTGGAGAGATATGGCTTTGATGGGTGGACTGTTCAATGGATGAGGAATTGGTTGGATTGTCACATCCAGACAGAGGGTAGCGATTGATGGCTCAATGTCCAGAGGGAGGTTGGTGACAAGTGGTGTCCCTCAGGGGTCTGTGTTGGGACCAGTACTGTTCAATAACTTCATCAATGACAGATAGTGTGATTGAGCACACCTTGAGCCAGTTTGCTGATGACATCAACCTGAGTGGTGTGGTTGACATGCCTGAGGGAAGGGATGCCACCCAGAGGGACCTGGGCAGGCTGGAGAAGTGGGCCCGTGTGAGGTCCAACAAGGCCAAGTGCAGGGTCCTGCCCCTGGGTCAGGACAACCCCCGGTATCAGCACAGGCTGGGGATGGAGGGATGGAGAGCAGCCCTGCCGAGAAGGACTTGGGGATGCTGGGGGGTGAAAAGCTGGACGTGAGCCGGCAACGTGCGCTCACAGCCCAGAGACCCCCCGCAGCCTGGGCTGCATCCCCAGCAGCGTGGGCAGCAGGGCGAGGGGGGGATTCTGCCCCTCTGCTCCGCTCTGGGGAGACCCCCCTGCAGTGCTGCCTCCAGCTCTGGGGCACCAACAGCAGAAGGACACGGAGCTGTTGGAGCGGGGCCAGAGGAGGCCACGGAGATGCTCAGAGGGCTGGAGCAGCTCTCCTATGAGGACAGGCTGAGAGAGCTGGGGGGGTTCAGCCTGGAGAAGAGAAGGCTCCAGGAAGATCTTATTGTGGCCTTCCAGTACCTAAAGGGGGCTTATAAGAAAGATAGTGACAAACTTTTTAGCAGGACCTGTCGTGATAAGACAAGGGGTAATGGTTTTAAACTAAAAGAGGAAAGATTTGTACTAGGTATAAGGAAAAAATTTTTTATGCTGAGGGTGGTGAGACACTGGCCCAGGTTGCCCATAGAGGTGGTAGATGCCCCATCCCTGGAAACCTTCAAGGTCAGGTTGGACGGGGCTCTGAGCAACCTGATCTAGTTGAAGATGTCCCTGCTCATTGCAGGGGGGTTGGAGTAGATGGCCTTTAAAAGGTCCCTTCCTACCAAGACCTTTCTACGGTTCTATGAAATTCAGGAAAATGGCACACACAACCCCAAGGGAAACTTTCTCATGATTTATTTTGTTAAGAAGACACCTTTCAGATTTCCAGTTGTGAATTAGGCAGTTATTAAAAAGTAACACAGTTAGCCCATGACTGATCTTTTTGTAACTGCTTTTTCCCTTTAGTTAAGATCTTGAAATATGGTCTGTGTGATATCGTCTAGTCTAAGTGAGACCTCCATAGTTTGTTTATGTGTGCATTTCATTCTGCTATTAAATAAACATTTTGTTTGGCTTCGTAATACCATGATGACCCTTTCACTAGTTATTATATATTTTGAAACAGGCACAATAGTAGAAAGACAGACAAAAGTATGAAAAGCATGCTCCCCCTTACAATGGAAGTGTCAAGAATGCTTTTTTTTCTTTTTTTTTTTGCAAAACCCCCCTTTGCTTTCTTTGATTTTTTTTCCCCACAAAACTACAGAAAATTAAGAACTCGCTTTCTTCATCTTTTATTTAAATGCACTTTGTTTCTTGGTCAAATTCACAACATATGTTACTGTTGCCTCTTCCTTTCAATAGCATCTAATGATCTCTACTCCACAAAGACACATAAATGTTTAAAGTGTATTATTGTTGCTGTTATCAAGTATTACTATAAATAGGGCCTAGATTCTTTGCTAATGCTTTCAGGGGCAAATTTTTTTTGTATTCTGTGTACATAGTAAAAAAATCCTGCTCTGGAGTATTCATAGTGTGTGCATGTAAGCAAAATAGACAGGTACAAAGTGGTGACGAGAAGTCTTCAGAAGCAGCGAGACTGTGCGGGTCAGCTGGAGAGGCCTAGGTATGACTGTCAGCAAACGAACCATTGTCAGGGTTACTGTAAACAAAGGAGACTTTTGGGGTTGGTTCAGAAGAATTTTAACTAGTTATTTTACAACATGTATGGGAGAGGCTGACACTGTGGTCCGGTGAGTTCAAATAAATCAAGAGGCTTACTAGACATTTCAATAATTGAACAATTCATGTCCTTAAGCCACATATTTGAAGAATGTCAGGGGATGGCTGTCCTTTGAAATAATTTTCAGTGTGCTGTGCCGCATTGTGAATTTGCAGATGGCAATATGAGAATGTTTGTAAAAGTAACAACACGTTAAATGGAATTTGCAAATGATCCTCTATCCTAAAGTGCTAAAACAGGATCCCTCCGTGATTTCCTCCATGTCTCTGCCACGGAGGTGTAGAAATGACTTAGGAGAAATGAACTGAGAGGAAGAAAACACCAGAGTGCCGGTGAGGAAAGCTTTGCAACTGATTTCAGAACACAAATGTTTTTGTTAGTGCTAGGGGACACGCAGGAAACAAGGACAAGGATTCATTGCCACCACTCTGACACTCAGTGGCCCCGTAAGAAAAGTAGTTATTGGTAAGGATTAACTGGTCAGCCTGGGCATGCCTATTGGCTTAAGGAGTTGGTATTTTACTCTGTAAGCAGTTTTCATTTGGTTCTTTTAATCACATCTGGGTTGATATATTCTGTCTGCTTTGACAAAATGTATTTTTTGGATGTGACGAATATGAACAAGACCTTCAAATTATTGAGGAGCCCATTTCCAGCTAGTTCATTTCGACCTCTCCCATGGCATTATTTTTTCTAGATCCAGGGCCATGAAACGCACTTTGTTGCCCTCAGAATCCAGATGAATTGACTCTCTGACCATTGTACAAGACTCCTGAATCTTTTTAGAGAACATATAGGATAGAAGAAGGTTACCTGGGCAAGGGAAGCTCACATTTTGGGTATTTCCTTTATCTGACTGAAAACAGCAGGATTTAAGAGCTGAACTTTCAAATTCATTGGTTAATTAGGTAAAATAAATGCAGTTCAGTAGCACACAGAAGCTAATGGCATTTTAGCTTAATTTCTTTTGCAGAAGAAAAGTAAAAAGGATAGCAAAGTGATCCCTCTAGTATAAGTCATTTTAGCGTGGAACTGTCGTGTATCATTGATCTATCTCAAAATCCAGTGCTAAGAGTCTATGTAACTACCATCTTACATTATCATATAACCATTGTTTACTTCACAATTTCAATGTGTTTCTTTTTATAACAACCCTTTGTGGTTAGAAGGTTTTAGTCTGTTCATTTCATACCCGAGGAAGAGAAACACAAAGGAGAGCTTTTATTAACATGCCCAAGTCCTATTTTAAAATTACTTCGATGCCAAAATTTCACCCAGTACTATTGATATTCAAGCACCTAAAGGCCATGTTTGAAATTATTAGCTGTGAAATATTGAGGCACCAAAAATAGGTCAATACAGTCAGAACAACAATAATTAACATTTCATATGAGACAACATCAGAACAAACTGCATGTTGCTATACCTTCTTTAGCTGTTACTGCTGGTTCGGGAGCTGAAGACTTAAAGGGTGACATCATTCAAAAAAAGCCAAGAATGGAGAGCAAAAAGCAGCTCTCATCAGCCATCTGAGGACCTGTATCTCAAGATATGGCTACTCAAGAGTTATTCTGTATTAATCCCTATGGATTTTTTTAGATTCCATGAAAATTTTCTTGAAATAAGAACATTTGCGTGAAAAAAATCACAAGCTAGCAGGTTGATTAAGTTTAGCTGTGCTATAAAAGACCCTGAAGAGATTTAGTAGATTAGGTGTTATTGACACGAAGTTAGGGCAATATCAAGTACTACTTATGATGTAATTTAAAAAGGAAATATGCAAAGATAGCAACTAGGCGCAATTTCCTATGTGTCACCTTCAAGTATGCTATTATCTAAGATATCAGGAACTGGTGTCCAAAGGTAATTTGTGTGACAGAAAATGCAGTTAAATACATATAGTTTTCAGAAGTGCCATACTAAATTAAGCACTTACCTCATTCAAAAAGTGAATGCGAATGGTGAGTTGCCACGGAACTCTATCTGTCCACATCTGTGAAGGATATTAGGCCATAAACACATTTACAGATTACAGGGATAATATTCAAAATATCAGTCTGAAATAATTCGGTGGTTCTTGTGAGTCTGCAGACAGGCTGAAATTAGTGCCTCTCCAGAGCGTTAACTATTTAATCATTGGTTGAATGGTAGAAGAAAGAAAGAGAGAACAATTTTATGGGAAACTGTGAAATTTATGACTGTTCTGTTAAATATCAAAACACCACTTCTGGCTGAAAGAAAGTCTCAAGGCAAAGTGTTGGATGAGTGTTCAGGGGAAATATCTCTATGTGCTTACCTTATGTTAATGTTTTTCCCTAGGCATTCCTATTGTCACCGAATCACACAGAGTCTCGGAGTGGTTGAAGGGGACTTGCGATCATCCAGTCTAACCAGCTACAGCTGGTTGCCTGGGACTGGGTCCATTTGTGTTTTGAATATCTACAAGGATGGAGACTCCATGACCTCTCTGGGCAAACCCATGCCAGTATTTGACAATCCTCACTGTAAAAAAGTGTTTCTTGTGTTCAGAGGGAATTTCAGTTGTTTTTGTTTGTTCCCGCTGCCTTTTGTCCTGTCGCTGGGCACCACTGATTGGAGTCAGGATCCCTCACGTTCTTTCCCTCTAGTATGATATTTATATACACTGATAAGATGCCCAGAGAGCTGGTGGAGTCTCTGTCTCTGGAGATATTCAAAACCCTCCTGGATGTGTTCCTGTGCAACCTGCTCTGGGTGATCCTGATTTGACAGGGGGGTTGGATGAGATGATCTCCAAAGGTCCCTTCCAACCCCGACCATTCTGTGATTCTCTGATAAGATTCCCCCTGAACCTTCTCTTCTCCAGACAGAGCAGTCCCAGCTCTCAGCCTCTCCTCACCTGAGGATTGTCCAGGTGACACATTAATGAATGTGTTAAACAGTGTTGGCCCCAGTGTCAGCCTCTGGGGGATACACGGATTCACCTCCAGTTGGACTTTGTGCCACTGGCCACCACTCTCTGGGCCCAGACATTCAGCTGTTACCTGCTGTTAATATTCTTCCATAAACATCTCTGTGGTCCATGGTTAGAGCACAGGATACTGGGCCAGATGGACCCATTATGACCATCCTTATATTCTACTTTTAGTAACAAAGGTAGAAAGAGATTGTTCTTAAATCAGATAGTCCCAGGACTGTCTGCCCTCCAAACACCCCACCCCGGCCTGCAAAACAAGAATTGCCATGAAGGGATTTTCTGTAATCATATTCCAAGCACGTAATGAGAACCACTTGCACCAATGTGCCCTTTCCTTGATATTAAAAAGATGGGATAGCAATAAAGCTGTTATTTTTTAAGTTCCTTGGCAAAAAAAGCCCCAGAGATTACACGAACATCCAACTGTTTATTTAATTTTCATGCTGAGCACCTTCGTCCTTTAAATTGCCTTGATAATCCTAACCCATGAACTAAGTCCATAGAAATAAAAGTATGTCCTTCTGAATTGTCTTCTTTGGCATAATTTTCTGTAAATTACATAAGGAATAAATTAGTGCAAAATTTCTTGTTTAGCTTCAACCTCTGCATGTGTTGTATTAACTCAGTGTGAACATCTATGTTCACATGTCACATGCCATTCTATTATTCTTTGCTGGCATAAAAAGAAAAGACAGAACATTTAAAAATATCTTATAAAAATAATACATCAAAAGGAACAGGGAGCTTTGATCCTCACATCTAATTAATTGCACATTGGATAGATTTAGCTCATACAAATGTGGGATAGTTACTTCACTGTAAATGATTAATAGCAATGTATGAACAGTTGTTTGTTTTTTCTCCATTCCTTCCAAATGCAAAAACACAAACACCTACAGTTCAAGCACCAGGAAAGAGGTTAAAGCGTGCCACGTCTGACCTCTTTGTAGTTATTTATGCTATGTAGGGTCTGAGAAGCTCTTGTCTTTCAAGGGCTTTTCAGTAATTCAGCTCATAAGCAGGTAGAACATGTATGCACTTCCCTGAGCATCATTTGTGAGTCAATACAGATGCTCTCATACTGATCAGTAAAACATGAGGAGCTATAATTTATAATAGCTAGTGCACCGAGATCCATTTATTATATGTTGCACCTATACAGCAATTGATGTATATTGCCAATTCCCTTGGGATATGCGAAGACCTTGGGGACAGACATAATATTATTTAGAGTCATGAGGCACATCATGGGCTGCTTTGATCTAGCTATACAAGGAAGCATAAAATAAACCTACTTTTCTAATGAAAAATTTAATGCAACCACCAAATGCATTGACTTCTTTCACTGTGCCCAGAACGCGGTGGTTCAAACCTAAAATTTTAAAGATATCTTCCACATTGTAGTCTGGGATGTTTACAATACTTTTCACACGTAATACACAATCATTTTTTTTCAATCACCCGTTGACAAAATGCTGCCAAACACAATAGATGTGAATCGTCCACGATGAGTGAAATCTACCTTCGGTTACCCAGCAGTAACTCATTGATTTGGCAGAGTGTGATTTCGCAGTGAATGAATCACTCGGAGTGTCTGCTGATTTATGCTCTCAGTGTGTTTGAGCATGGTTGTGTGCGTGTACGTATAGATCACACGATTCTTTTGTAGTTTCAGATACTCTGCAATTTCTCCGGGATGCCAGACATTGAGAAAATGAAAGGTGCGTATTTTCCCAGCAGGGATCAAAGCAGAAAAATAGCGCGACTTAGATAACCTTTCTGCCAGGCTCCCTCCACGGCGGACTTCCCATTCAAACATCTTTCCCAGAGCTGCATCTCCTGCCTCCTTGCGCCTTACTGTTTCTACACCAATGGCTGTAAGTAGGAGGTGCAGTGAAAGGTGAAACCAAAATATTTTGATGCTGGGGGCTTTGATCCTTCCTGCTCTTTTAGGATCCCTTGTATCCAAAGCCCTCAATCAAGTTCTGAGAAACTTCTGGGAGGAAGGACGGTCTTAAAAAGTTTTTTACATTCCTTTTTTTTGCCTCTGCAGTTTTTCCCACAGAAGGGCGTATTCAGATTCCTAAAGAAGGCTTTGAAAGGGATCCAAAGAGGCAATCACATGCATGTGCAACTATTTTTTCACCAGGCAAGAATATATGGAATGTGAATGGAGTTTCAGCACAGCCCTGAGAATGTGAGTATCAATTGAAACTGGGTAGGCAAATTCCATTAAGTTTCTAGGTAAATTAATGTGCATGTAGCCATTGAATTACTAACTTGGTGTAATTGAAAGCAGGAAAACCTGTCTGCATTCAGTTGTTAATATAAAGTTTAATTAGAAGGAAGATCTTTAAGGGTGAAGAGTGTCACTGAGCAGCACAGACTTCACGGTACCTCGAGAACATGATTCTACCGAGTACAGGATTCCTGAAGGGAAAAATAATGTTAGTCATGCTTCTCTTGTACAAAAAGTAATATCTGGTAGACTTTCTATCTACAGGTTAATCCTAAGTAGGAATAAATATTTTCCAAAGACTAGACAATATATTCTGTCTCCTCAGGTAAAAAGGTGTAATTGAAATCCGTGTAGCTTATGAAGTCTTCAGAATGTAAATTAGTTCAAACATATCTGATTCTCACATTCAAAATAGCTAGTAGGCACAACGGCATTTGCTCTTAATTATTGCCTGTCGTTCTTTATTATCCTCCTGTTTAAAAAAATTCAAGTCACCCAGCGAGACAGCAAAAAAAGCACCGTGTGACCTAAGTGACTACTGTGAATAACAGGAGGAGAGTGACCCAAGAGACTGGCAAACGGCAAACTGCTTATGACGGCGGTTTTCAGGCGATAGATCCATTCACTGTAGCTATGAACAAGGGATACAATTGCAGCAGTTGGGATTGATTATTGGATAACGTAGAAGAAAAACCATGATACAGTCATCGGATGCACCCTTTGCTGTGAAAAAACAACCATTTGTAGTGATGATTTACTGCTTGTACAGTTGTTTTAAGATACGAAGTCCCTAAAATTGCCTCCTATTATTTTTATTTAAATTTTATTTCCATCCTTACTTTCTGGGAGTATATGCCTGTATTTGAGGACCTATGTGGAAAGGCACAAGTCTTATAGAAATTTGCCTAATTACTCCTCCTTAATTGAATTTTAGTTTCAAAACTGAGCTTCCAAACCATACAGAAACTGTATAGAGAGACAGAAGAGAAAAAAACAGCTCAAGAGCAAAAGCATGCCCTCAGTTTTTATGCCTCTGCCTAAGCAAAATACATGCACCGAGTATTTAGAAAAGTAGATTAAAGTTATTGTTGTTTGAAGGGTGTTTACTGCCTGTAGTTTGTAGGACTGTAAGTGAAGCGTGACCCATTCATGTTTGCTTGACTTTTCTCAGCTTACTGTGAGCCAGCATGGTTGGGTCTGTTGTATCTTTATTTAAACGTCGTTCCTCTATGAGAAGCTGTGGCTTCTGTATTTCTCAGCACCACTGTACCCCATGGGTGACATCTCCCTCTGATCCTTAAAATGCTGTATTTCAGATGTTATATCGCACCTCTGAAGAGTCGCTTGCTAAGGAAAATATAGCTGTATTTTCCTGAAGGAACTGAAGCTACACCAGGTTGAATTTCACCCTGTAGGTTAGTTAAGCACAGTATGATGTTATACAAACTGCAAACAGAGGGCAAATTCCTGTCTGCTACTGAAGAGATGTCATTGAGGGGGGAAAAAAGCAAATAACTCCCATTCCCTTCCACTGGTGTCTTAAAGGCAAAGATTTAATTGTACTGAACTGGAGAATAAAATCAATTTCCAAGAGGAATACCAATAATTTAGCCCTTGCTTTGTAGCTCAGATGCATAAAATCATCAGTGTACAGTCTCTTGGTCTGATCTCGTTTACAGAATGTTGGATGAGGGATTTCTTTATTTGCTTATTTGTTTGCTTGTGTGTTTTCTAGTTTCAGCTGATTTTAGATGACTTTATTTCGGGTTAGGTTCAGATGTCTAAACTCTGTGGGACAATCTGTCTTTCGATTGGGGTTTTTAATTTTTTTATTTTTTTATTGAATGTTAATTTCATAAAGTCTGTGTATCATCTGGGTCTGTCTTGTATTCTTTTTATCTGCAGTCTTTCCAGGGCTCAGGATCCCCCAGCTTGGCCACAGTGATCTACCTCAAATTGCAGTGAGTAAGCAAGGGATCAGCGTGTGGTAGCAGCACTTCAGTGACAAAGTCTCTCTGCAACGTGTCTGGGTGTGAACCTGCTTCCCCACGTCCAAAAATGGCTGGGGAGATCAGAAGAGAAAAAAAATACAGAGCTGTAAGAAAATTGGAGAAGATCATCTTAATCCTATTTCATATTCTTCGGCATCTGAGCTGCTTAAAAAGCCACCGAGATCCTGAAGGGGCACATTTTCTAATGGGGAGACCTGTGGGAAGCTGCATGGGTCAGGTCCTTCAAAGCTTGGATGAACGCTCATTCACCAGCCCATGATCTTTGTCCCTCTTTGAAACACCCAGCTCAATCTATAGTCTCTGTTTTCCAGTATAGTTCCACCATTTTTCTGCTGTTATCAAACCGCGCTACTCCTCAGTATGAGAACTACAGTGAGTGACCTGCTTTCTTACATTTAGTTGTATCTCCTCTTCTTCTAGTTGATATTTGATTGCCAGAAATGCTTCATGCGTATCTTTTTCTATGTAGATGTATCTCCATGTATATGCATATTTATATATGAATGTTTTTGTATATAAAGCTTTTTATATTTCTTTATGTTCAGAAAGTGAACACTAGTGAAATTCCTTATGGTAAATAAAGCACATCATGATAGAAAGATGTAAGGCATGCTCTTTTTATTTCTATAGAGAGAGTTTTCTAAAAATCGAATACAAGTACAGTTATAGAAGAGATGCAATCTAAGAATCTGAGCCTGTGCTTCGTAGCAACATTGATTACAGAAGAAGTTACCAAAAAGCAAGAAGTTCTGGAGTTCTTGTTAGTCTGATTAACCTGTAAGTACGGTTGTAAGGACTAAGAGCTTGTTAATTGCTAGTCAGATGTAAAATGTATCTCCTTTTTCATCTGCTGCTTCCTCTGGGGCAGAACATAGAAAAACTACTTACTTCACCCTTTTCTTAGCTAATTTTTAGGTTTTCAAATTGGCTGCTATAGCTCTGCTCCCCTTTCTAAGGGGGCAGGCTGTATGAGTACGCACCCTCGTCCGCGTCTCACTCTCTTAAAAGCTGCTCTTTCCCACCGCGAAGCACTGTGACACAGTGAAGAAAAAGGCATCGCAATTTTTTCTCTCTTGTTTTTCGTAGGTATCTTTGGCCATCAAAATGCAATCTTCCATTTGTCCCCGTCAAGAGCTGTGCCCTGAGCATGTACTACCGCATAATGGAAGAATGTCCTAACAAATGCTTTTGGACACTGCTCTGGATCATTGTTTCACAGTAGCTTTTTAATACAGTTATAAAGTTGCATCCCCCAGTTAGCAAGAAAAGGCACGATTTGTCTGATGGTGATAATACTGTTAAAAGCCTTTTAGAAACTGCAGGAAGGGTTTGAAACATTTCTTTTGTTTCGAGCAGCAACACGGTGTGACGCGGAATTTGTAACTGATGAATGTTTTGAACTGGGCTCGTCCTTCCCATCTCCCAACGTTTTCCTATTTAAATGTAGGGAGCAATTGATACGATACAGTGATTTTACATGTTTAGAATACGACTAATAAGTGTCGTATGCAAAGTTTCCAGACTTCGCCTTCTGTCTCAACAAACTTTAATCCCTTCCCGTTTTCTTCCCCTTTTATGTCTGTGTTCATCATTTTAGCTTACGCATACAGTTTATATTTGAATACAGCAACGAAAGCAAGTTCAGTCTCGGTTCATATCTTTGCTTCCCCCACCAACCTTTTATATAGCTGTATATTATTAAGTCTCTCCTCATTAAGTCTTTCTGCCAATCTAACATATTCTGCTCTTGCTGATTTTAGATGAGGCCTAAACAAAGTCTTGCAAAATGGCATCATTGCCTTTCAAGGTTTAAATTTTAAGTTTAATTCCAAACCGGCAACAACATGTAATGCCCAAACATACGCGAGCAGATAAAAGAGAGAGTTGGGCAGATGGGCAGATTGAAGATATTAAAAACATAGATTATGGGAAAAGGAACAGGAAAGACCCTGTGCCCCCTGAAAAACCCCCAAACCAAACACACTGCAAGTGTCAATCAAGGCAGCTCCAATTTAATGCTGCTCCACTGATACCCACTTATAACGGCTAAGGATCTGGGCCTGTGTCTATCAGCCCTATGAGTAGAGACATCTCATAACACTGCCTGTGCTGAAACCCTTTGCTTATTTAGTCAGTTCAGCTTTCTGCGATCCTTGGCAGTGAAAAGCTGCGTTGTGCAACGTGATCCAGAACACCAGCAGTGACACCCCCAGCAGTTGGCCACTTCCCCTTCTGCGGATTTACAGCAGGATATTTCTACACCACATGGTGCCGCGCTGTCAAATATGGCTTAGTTGTCTTCACGCAAACAGCATCGCGCACAGCCACGTTAAGATGCTACACGAGGGACTTGGAAATGTGTAGCTTTGCTCCAAGTTATCAGAAGGGGAGCGTGACAGAATTGTATTTTCTCTCCTCTTCACCTAAGCGTGTAGGGTACAACATCACACAATGGAGCTATGCCACTTCCAGTTTTGGAGGTACTCTAGTTGGCAGTAATTAGGTATCTCCGAGCAACACGGTATGGATAAGTGTAGGTGCAATCTACAGTTGTAGACCTTTCCTTTTGTTAAAAGTCATTAAAAGCTGGTTAAAAGCCGTCTGGATGCTTTGTTACAAAGGTTCTCTGGTTTTCAATCCCAATTTATTTTAGTCATGCAGTTCATAGTGCCTGTCCGCAAACTATTGTATGAACATAAATGAAGGCAGAGTGACTGGTGGTGTGGGCTTGTGAATGCCTAACTTCACTACTGAAGAAAAAAATGTACCATTTACAGAACTCCTGAATTCAGTGGTTTCCTGAGTGTCCCAAGTAATCATCTCATCCATTTTTACTGAAAAAGTTGAACTTCTGTGTTGCCCAATTTGGTATCAACAGAGTGAAATGGCAGCTGAGGTGAGTTTACTGCCCAAAGGACAAGGCATAAACACAGACTTTCTGAAAATCACATGCAAGACCATTCCCCAAACTGATTGAGGAGGAAAATTTCAATTCCAAAAATAATCTACGTTATAGTGTCATAGTTACAATCCCTCTCTCCCCCTTTGTCACAATGGAGAATTTTTTATTTTTTATTTTTGCCCAGTGAAACAGCTTCAAAAGGAGATTTTACCCCATTTCTCTTTAAAAAGCTTGGGGTTTGAGCAGTCTTCCAGAACAGCTGAAGATATACGTTGCCCAGAAGGTGGATCCTTGTTGGGTTTCACGTCTATTAAGTGGGGAGCAGTGGAGCATCAGGAAAGGAGCTCTTCTGTGTGCAGAACTTCAGGTGCTTGGCAAATACTAATGTTCAAACTTCCGTGCCTGTGGAGCTTAAAAGCTTTTGGCCTAGGCAGACCCGAGGAGGAACGACAGCTGTATTTCTGGAGACACATAGTCTTTTTTGGGCAAGCTGCCATGCGTTTCATGAGAAACTTAGGCACCAAGCTCAGAGCTCTGGATTCCAGTAGACAAGCAAGCATCTAAGAATGAAAAATTGCCATGAAAATTGCCTAAATAAGATTGAGTCTTTTGTACGGAGCCAGCACCGATTGCTATTGATTTCAATGAGAGTGGGACAATTAACTTAGGAACTTTTCAAAATGTAACCTGCTTGATGGAAATCCTAAAACTTTAGATGATTCTTCAGAGATATTCTAGCAATTTCAAAAATTTTCAAATTTCTCAGTTTTGCCTTAGGCATGGGCTTTTTAGAAATTCTGTTCATGCATGTTTTCTGTTGTTCTGCAATATCAAATGCAATTAAAACCGGACAACTTTTTTGTTCCTACAAAATATTTGGATTTGTGCATGCACTGTTTATATATGTCTATTAGTCATATTTTGCAAAATCACATTAATTTGTATATCTGTTCATTGTCTCTGCAAAAATGACTGTTTCTGCCACATCCCACTATATTATGCGGCTTTTTAAAATCCCTTTTTGAAATTTAGCCCTGATTGTCCTTCTTAAGACATAAGAAGAGATTAAACTTCATATATCAGCTTCTTTCTCTTTAAAGCTTATTAACATCTAATCAAGATTAGATATGTGGTCAGACTTCTGGGGGAGGTGTGTCAGCATGCAATAACATGCAGAATATAGTGCGAAGTGTTCCATATTTGTTCATCTAATTAAAGTGGCAGAAAGGCTAAATGACTGCTGGAAAGTAAAATCTTGATGAAACCCCCAAAGGGTGTTCTTTCCATGATTCTGTCATTCATTCATTCAGTGTTTCCGTTTGTTCTTCAGGAAGTCAATCCATCAAATGGAGGAGAATAGTTTTCTCCAAAATATTATGAGTTACTTGAGACAGTAGTGATCATTATTCTACAATTTTAAATAACTCTCTGTTTTTGATTTGGCTCCTATTACAGAATTAATTATTAAACTGTTGACACAAAGTAAATGCCAGCAGAATTATAATAGCCAAACTTCTGATATTTACCAAAATATCTTTCTGACCGAGAGAAGTTGCTGTAAAACATTTAAAATTAATGGAATTTCATCTTTTAAAAAAAATATCTGTAACTTTCTGCTATGGAAACATGCTGTAAATTGTATATCAAATCAGAAAATGGTCTCTACCTTTGGCATAAAATTTCCTGAACAAGATTTTCCTCCATTAAATGAGAGGGGCTTATTTCATCTCCTGATTTCAGGAGGAGCAAGAACAAATCCTCACTTCACTACTACCCTCCTCAGACATCTTTTTTCATAACCATGTAGTCAATACTTTAAAAATAACACTTTCTTACAAATTGTGGTAGTATATAATTCTCCTTCCTACCAGAATCCATACATTCCCATTGACAGGGGTTAACCGCAAAGCCTCTCTTAAATGACTATCATCTGTAAGGAATGTGCACATAAACATTGCATTCTTCTCTGGGAGCTTTCTTTATAAACTATAATATCCTTAACCAAAAATAACAGCTGTCCAGCCTTCCTTTCTCTCTCTTCTTTTGCTTTCTTTCTTTCTTTCTTTCTTTCTTTCTTTCTTTCTTTCTTTCTTTCTTTCTTTCTTTCTTTCTTTCTTTCTTTCTTTCTTTCTTTCTTTCTTTCTTTCTTTCTTTCTTTCTTTCTTTCTTTCTTTCTTTCTTTCTTTCTTTCTTTCTTTCTTTCTTTCTTTCTTTCTTTCTTTTTCTTTCTTTCTTTCTTTTCCTTCCTTCCTTCCTTTTTCTTTCTTTCTTTCTTTCTTTCTTTCTTTCTTTCTTTCTTTCTTTCTTTCTTTCTTTCTTTCTTTCTTTCTTTCTTTCTTTCTTTCTTTCTTTCTTTCTTTCTTTCTTTTTCTTTCCTTCTTTCCTTCTTTCCTTCTTTCTTTCTTTCTTTCTTTCTTTCTTTCTTTCTTTCTTTCTTTCTTTCTTTCTTTCTTTCTTTCTTTCTTTCTTTCTTTCTTTCTTTCTTTCTTTCTTTCTTTCTTTCTTTCTTTTTCTTTCCTTCTTTCTTTCTTTCCTTCTTTCCTTCTTTCTTTCTTTCTTTCTTTCTTTCTTTCTTTCTTTCTTTCTTTCTTTCTTTCTTTCTTTCTTTCTTTCTTTCTTTCTTTCTTTTCCTTCCTTCCATCCTTCCTTCCTTCCTTCCTTTTTCTTTCTTTCTTTCTTTCTTTCTTTCTTTCTTTCTTTCTTTCTTTCTTTCTTTCTTTCTTTCTTTCTTTCTTTCTTTCTTTCTTTCTTTCTTTCTTTCTTTCTTTCTTTCTTTCTTTCTTTCTTTCTTTCTTTCTTTCTTTCTTTCTTCCTTCCTTCCTTCCTTCCTTCCTTCCTTCCTTCCTTTCTTCCTTCCTTTCTTTCTTTCTTTCCTTCCTTCCTTCCTTCCTTCCTTCCTTCCTTCCTTCCTTCCTTCCTTCCTTCCTTCCTTCCTTCCTTCCTTCCTTCCTTCCTTCCTCGTTTTTGGAATTCTGTGTATTGATGGAATTGAAATGTTGGGTCTAAAAGGAAAGCATGAAGTTCTGTAAACCTGCAACTGTATCTAGGAGAGAGAAAAAAAAGTTGTCATGCCTGTTTTTTATCTCCTAACCTGCTAGGCAGGCATTGAAATAAAGGAAACAGAGGGTTTGGGGTTTTGTTGTTGTTTTTGTTTGTTCGTTTGTTTTTTTATTATGTTTCCTATTTTTCAAGACAGCTACTTCTGTCGTCAGAAGAAATCTTAAATACAAAAGTTTATGTTGTTATTGACCCAAGACTCCTCTTAAAATTACTTTTAACATGCTGAAGATAGTTAAAATTATTTCTTGGTTCCTCTTCTATACACACAGTATCACCTACAGTGAAACAGTGATACACCTACACCTGTAAAAATAATTGGAGAGAGATCAAAATCTGTTATATTCACTAGCACTTTTTGTGCAAAACAGAAACTGTGGTAGTTCCTCAGAGTGTTATCATTTTTAGCTATCATTAGACTGTTACCAAGGGTGGGTCACGTAATTTATGTAGAAAGATATGATATGGTTGTCTACGACCAATCTATATTTTATCAGACATAAATCTTGAGTCAACAGTTCACCCGGACAGATTAACGCACCGCGTGAAGAGTAACTACAGATGACTTGTTGAGTAAACCCTCATACAACTTGGATTCCTGCTATTACGTATGAATATAACATAGACTAAATGATATTTAAATTATGCAAAAATTAACAAAAACTAGGCTAATCTCAGGAATTATTTCTGGTGACCCATACTGCCTACAGATTTTCCTAACAGCCCATGACAAACTTTGTCATGAACTCGGTTTAAGAAGAACATCTATTACGATTTGTTTTGTATAACCTGTGTTGAAAACGGAGTAAAATAATTCTCCTATCACCTCTGCTCCACATAAATATAAACGGCGTCTGGTATTTCTTGAAATAGTAGGGTAGTATTCTCTATAATTTAGGAAATTAGATTGGGCTTTAAGGCATGAATTTTACTTAACTGTCTGGATCTTATTAATTTCTTTGACATTGGCAGAAAGCAAGTTTAGTGCAGGTAAAAAAATTTTGAGGCAGAAAATAGACATAGGTGTGTTTGAACAGTATCAGAATTTAAAGAATCTATGCATTTTCTGCGTTTTGTTTCTCTCCTCACTTTGAGGTCCTCTAGCTGAAGGCACCAGTGCAGGGTTAAAACTGGTCTGAAAGAGATTCCAATAAAACTTAGAAAAGACATGAATCTAAATAGGTGCATAGAACAGTGGAATAAAGTGCTCGCTTTAAATAAAGCATTTTAATAACGATTTGTTCTATAATTCCTCTCTGAACAGCAGAAATGTGTTAAGTAAAAGCAACTCTATTGCCGTAATCTTTTAAGTGCTTTATTTGAAAATAATGAACACCATTATTAAGGAAGGGTGGGAACACACCTCTAAAGATAAGGGTTTGATTTCCACCAGTGTCTCCGAATGAGCGTGGTGGAGTAAAATCAAAACCAGGCCCAATAGTAAAATCCATCCTCTGGATAATAAGTTATCTAGATGCTGTATATTAGGGAAGGCAGGCAGACTCCAGGACTATTAGCAACCGGTGAAGTTGGCCTTGTAATGAAAAAAGTTTTTATTCTCAGCATCTTTTTTGCGTATGTTCATCTTAATGCCAGGTAACATCAACATGGCATTTGCCAGTAACTCTGATTTAGACTCAGCGGAAGAGTTTTATAATTTATCATCAGCTCCTTTGAAATTTTTCCCGATTCCAGGAGGAAAGACAGCAAAACTCAGCTGCACTCTGGCTCAGCAATTGTGGCATACAAATGTCTTAGTTTTAGCTCTATAAAAGATTTCCCATACACTTATTTATAACTCGGGACCATACACCATGGCAATTTAGCTTCCACCAAAACAGAATCAAAGACAATTTTACCTGAAATGCTCAGAATCTGAGGTATAACGTAGTACCTCTCTTTCTGTCCTTCAGTGTAACATAGAGCCTCTGTAGTCTCTCTTTTTCTCCTTCAACCCTCATCTCCAAGAAATCCTAAGAAAGAGGGCTCTTTTAAAATGAAGTAATGATCAGATATTGATTACACAAAGAGATATGCCATTTTAAGATATTACCTGTGTTGCTGCTCTCTGTTATTGCCAGCCTGCCGGAAAGCTGAAAAGCTCACACAATCATCTCACATCATCTTCCACGCAAAGACGGCTGAGTTGGTTTAAATACTGAAAATTAGGAAAAACTAACTGGACTGACTTGGAAAAGAAATAGCAGAGCAAATAAAATTGTTAGGTATCGAGCGTTTTCGCATGTCTTTTTCTTCTTCTATTCAAGTTGTTCTATTCTTTAAGGGACTCCAGCCATTTTTCAGCCTGAATAACAGACTCATGGATATTATTTAATGAAATTGTGGATAATAATTTCATTAACTGAAATAGCACGAACAGTGTTTTACGAGACCAAAATATAACTCAGAAGAGCTTAGTACTGTAACTGTCAGGCAAATTCTTTTGCAATATTTGCAGTTTTATTGATCTAATTAATGCTCCTGTTCAGTTTCACCATAAGATCCGAGCATCAGAACATTCATTAAATTATCCCTGTGCATACTTATGGAACTGCAGCGCGTTAAATGACAGAGATGATAATTCCTTGCTGAAAATCGTGGTCAACTGAAGTAAGAAATAATAGGAAGCGCCTAGCACAATGCCAAATCAAATCTTTAAGAGAAAACAGTCCTCGAAGCACATGTCTCTTTTCGCATGTACGTTTTGTCATCCAGAGAGAGTATTTCAGCCACTCTCAGAAATTAACTTGAGGCCATTTTATATGACATTTACAAGTATATGGTAGCTGGGTTATTTGGAACAAGAGCAGTAAGCCTCAAGTCAAAGGTTGACAAATGCAGTATCATACTATATTGTTTTGGTTTGTCTTATTTAACAACTAAAGTATATGCATTTAGTGGGGGCTCTGTTTTTCTAGGAGGCATTTATTTATGATGTGGAAATATCTTAGCATTGGTGGGCTGTAATTTATTAAATTGACTGCCTAAGTATATCCTAAAATATCACAGTATAGGATGTTTCCTATTTTGTCCTCTGTCTCTGATTTATCATCATTTCAAATCTGTGTTTACTCCATAATTTTCCCAATGAACCAGACAAATATAATAATGATCAGTTTTAAATTCAACTGCCCTAATCAATAATAGTTTGCTGGAGTGAGCATTTAGTTTAATAAAATTCTGGAATAGAAATGGCTAGCGATTAATTTCACTTTTGGGAATCTTGATCAAAAATTCTTAAGAAATGTATGTGGACGCTGAACAGCTTCCAGAGAACAATTGTCTTGTTTTGGCTGTTGGTTTTGGGGGGGAATTTTGAAAGGGATTTATAAATATAGGACCAGACTATGGTGCTTCTTCTACAAGTGCGATTTACTACAGGACCCCTGAAAATGTTCACTGTTCTTCATGAATATGAGGATCCCAGTCAATGTGAAATACAAGCAGGAATGTACGTATACACAGTAAGCATGATCTGCAAACTTTCTTCATGGGAACAAATAAAGCCCACAAGACTGCCCACACATGATATCTGCAGCCTCAAAAAGGTGAAAATGAATTAACCATGCACTTTCACCTGTTTATTTAACTTACTACCTGGGCATTTTTTCACTGATTTTAGAAAATAGGGTAAGATGTCTAGATGTCTAGACAACTGAATGAATTTTTAGCTATCAAAGTAGTCTCTATCACAACCTCCTTTACCCAGTGATATTTAGCAGTGCAAGACATGATTGCACCCCTTTAGATGTGTTAGTTAGATGTATTTCTAACTTTTAGGTATATTTCATTTACATTTTATCTTTAAATGCTCTGAAGTGAAAAATCTTTCAAGCAGATTTGTTGAATGTTTATGGTTTTTCAGCAGATAATAGTACATAATAAGAGGATGTAACTTTGAAGAGGTTAACAGTAAAAATGAATATATTTTCCTTTTTTTTTTTACATGCATGCAAATAATTCTTAATGACTGTATTGCATACTCTCATACTTCGTCACAATTATACCCCATGTATCAGTAAGTAATGTGACAAGGGAACTTCTTTATGCCTGATATAAATCAACGATTGCTGCCTTAATTTAAAAGCTGAGTGATGATAAGATGCTGTGACTCAATAAATTTGGGCTTCTAATATTATGCAGAAGAACATAAAACCTGTTTGTGCATTATAATGTAGCAATAACGTATCCCTTCCTAATCACTGGCATACCTATCTTTTCTAGCTTGCCTATAGCGTGCATAATAAAAAGTTTGCAAAATGTGGAGAAATTATAATTTTCATATAGCTGCATTATGAATCCCTGCAGCTATTACAAAAAATACTAAAATCCTTAAACTATGAGGGTAAAATACAATTTACAGAGTACATTTTCTTATTATTGCCTTTGAAGATAGCATCAGTTGTCTACACAGACCTATAAAATGTTTTAAGGGTTGAAAGATACACCTTAATGCACTTATCTTTCCTTTCTTAATAAAAGATAAAACAACAACAACCCTCCGAATGATAAACAAACAGAAGCAAGCAATAACTTACTGCTTGCCTAAGTTGACCTGGGGTTTAAGAATCAAGGATTGCTTTTTGTTGGCTCTGGCATTAGCTACACTAAATCCCAAAGCGTATTCTTAGATGGTGTGAAGTTGGTCTAATTGTATTCAAGCGAAGCGACACTGATTTGCACGAGCTGCAGATCAGGGCCCTTGCAGGACTAACCACCTGCCCATGTTTCAGAATTAACCGGGGATAAGGCTGATTGTTTTGTAACTGTTTAGTAGAGGATTGCCTACCGATTAGTTCTTTTTGACCTTGTCTCCTTAACCTTCTGCAGATAGCTCAGAGGGAGAAGAAACGGGAAGGGAGAAGGTGGAACACTGTGATAAGGAAGCTGTGATATTTTCTAGTGCAAGAAATTAATCATTTCATATAGATTCAAATGTGAACTTTGTGATCTATAGGTGATGTATGGATGTTTCTTTTAGCTTTTCAAAAATACAGTCCCCTCAAGTTTATAGATCAGCTGGAAAAAGATACAGATTATTGTAATGTATCTCAGACAAGAGTGGGAGGGAGGGGGGATTTTTTCCTATATTGGAATCACTTCACAAAGAATATTTTTGAGGGGTTTCTTCAATATAAATCACGCCATTCTAGTTCAAAGCAACAAATTCAAACAAACTTGCAAAATATACAAACTAGTAAGTTCAGGATACTAATTTAGATATGATTGTTTACATTCTCACCCCATTTTGCTAAGCGTGAATTGTTGAAAGCAATTGTAGAGACCACAAGCATTTTGGTCCTGGCTTTAAGTAAAAGAAACAGTGTAAAAAGGGAGTTATTGCCTAACTTGACGAAAGCTTTTGCAATGCTCGCATTTTCTTTTGAACACAAGCTTGATACACTTAAAAAATTGTTTGCTGGTGGAATACTTTAATAAAATCTTTTCTTTTTTTTTTTTTTTTAAACAGTATAAGGGAATAAAGGACCTCATAAATATGCTTACAGCTAGTGTTTACAAAATCTGCTAATGATCTAACTAATGGAAGCTAGCTTGTGGAATGTCTTTTGCATCAGGTTTATGCCCAGAGCAGCCATTTTACAGAGAGTCCTTGATAGATGTTAATTTTTACTTCTGGATCTGCAGTTCTTCAATTAGAAGAACACGTATTCTACTGGGGAATGAATCTTTCAGTGGGTCTATTTGCATGTAGTGTTTTTTGGTTTTGTTTTTTTGTTTTAATTCTGTGATTCTCCTTTAAACATTCACATTTCAATTATGAAAAGAACTGTTCTGATGTTTTCAAGCTTAAGTACATAAAAGTCTGAGAAGAACCCATGATACCTGGTTTCCATTGGTGTGCAATCCTAAAAATGACAAGTGTTTTTGTATGATGAGGTACTCTTCCACCTTTAAACACTGTTTGTGACCTTGGGCAAGTCAAGTTTTAGATTGACGGCATAGATAAATAATCCCCTTTGTTGTTTTTTTTTAGTGTAGTAGCAGAGTTGAACAAAATGACTCAGGTGAAATGCTGCGATTGGATATTTGTATGATCCCACTAATGGGAAAGAGATTATAGAAAAGTATTTGGGGGATCAAAGCCCTCCCACTGGAAGAGAAGATCAGGTTCGTGACCAACTGAGGAACCTGGACATACAGAAGTCTATGGGACCTGACAAGAGGCATCCCAGAGTCTTGAGGGAATTGGCTGATGAAGCCACTCTCCATCATATTTGAAAAGTCATGGCAGTCAGATGAAGTCCCCGGTGACTGGAAAAAGGGAAACATTGCACCCATTTTTAAAAAGGGTAGAAAGGAGGACCCTGGGAACTACCGCCCCGTCAGCATCACCTCTGGGCCTGGCAAGATCATGGAACAGATCCTCTGAGAAGCTCTGCTAAGGCACATGGAGGACAGGGAGGTGATTTGAGAGAGCCAGCACGGCTTCACCAAAGGCAAGTCCTGCCTGACCAACCTAGTGACCTTCTATGATGGAGTGACTATATCACTGGACAAGGGAAGAGCTACATCTGTTGTCTATCTGGACTTCTGTGAGGCCTTTGTCATGGTCCGTCACAACATCCTTCTCTCTAAATTGGAGAGATATGGAGCCGGCAGCTGCTGAGCTCGCAGTCCAGAAGGCCAACCATATCCTGGGCTGCATCAAAAGAAACATAACCAGCAGGTCGAGGGACACGATTCTGCCCCTCAGCTCTGGTGAGACCCCACCTGGAGTACTGCATCCATCTCTGGAGCCCTCATCACAGGAAAGGCATGGACCTGTTGGAGCGGGTCCAGAGGAAGCCACGAAGATGCTCAGAGGACTGGAGCACCTCTGCTATGAGGACAGGCTGAGAGAGTTGGGGTTGTTCAGCCTGGAGAAAAGAAGGCTTCAGTACTTAAAGGGGCCCTACAGGAAAGATGGGGACAAACCTTCTAGCAGGGCCTGTTGCGACAGGACAAAGGGTAATGGCATTTCATTAAAAGAGGGTAGATTCAGACTAGATACAAGGAAGACATTTTTTACACTGAGGGCGGTGAATCCCTGGCCTAGGTTACCCAGAGACGTGTAGATGCCCCATCCCTGGAAACCTTCAAGGTCAGGTTGGACGGGGCTCTGAGCAACCTGATCTAGTTGCAGATGTACCTGCTCATTGCAGGGGAGGTTGGACCAGATGACCTTTAAAGGTCCCTTCCAACCCAAACTATTCTATGATTCCATTTCACAGCAGGTTTATTTAGAGACTGCAGGGCCCAGTGCCGGTACTGTTCAAGACAGTGAAAAATTTCCAATTAATTGCGGTTACGAGAAGATCAGGTACAGAACAGCTAACCTCTATTAGATTTTACTGCTCACCTCTTGGCCTGTTTAAGATACACACTAACTTTCCATTTTCTCCTGCCCTCCAGAGTAAGTATTTGCAGTATTCACTCTTGATGAATAGTACATGCAATCAAGGGCTATGACCCATAAACCTTCCCCACTGTGGTTCTGCTGTGAAAGGGCTGCGCCTTTGCACACTGGGTTACAAAGCTATCATTTTGAGGACGTCAGCAGCGCCCAAGTGGAGAAAAAAAGTTCCCAAGCAGAGATAAAGATACCTGTGTTCTGACTTTGCTCCCATCTCAATACTGTCTTACTCTTTAATGGGAACACAAACAAATCTTGGAGGATTTTATTCTGATTTCATGTAACTGAAGATGAAGCTCTGGAGTGTTAAGAAAAGATTTCGGCATTTCATGTTGCAGAGACTTCACCTCATTAGAAAGAGGGAGATGACTACATGTTGATGTCTAATATTAATTATATTACATACAAACAAAAAATTATTAATTAAAATAGAAAAACTTCAATATTTCACTGTTAGGTTGGAAGGGAGTCACAGGCTGGAATCTTAAGCCTCCCTTCATTATCCCAAGAATCGTGATCATTTGAATTTTGATGTTTTTATGTTACTGCCAAAAAAATGGCATCTCTAATACAGGTAAACCCATAAAACAACTAAACCCATTAATTCGCTTTGCACTAGTGACAAGCTACGCATCTCTAGAAAAAGTTTTGGATTTTGAAAACTTAGACACAATTAAATGAGTGATCCAAGGATTTAAGTTGTTTTTTTTTTTTAACTCTGAATCCCTTCCTTTGCCTATGCATTGATTTTCATCCATGAAAGTGAATAAATACTAGCCATTAGATTTTTTTTTCTCATTAATTATAAAGTAAATATGTATTTTTAGAACAGATTTCCCATTCATCAGGTTATCATCCCTCAGGTTGTAGAATTTTAGAATCATACAATATTCAGCAGCAAATATTTATTTCAGTCTTCTGTGCTTCTTTATTTCTCAAAATATTGTGACAAGCCTTGGAGAATAAGGTGGTTTTTGAAAAGGAGGTATGAATGTAAAAACTATGCATACAGAATGAGATAAGATTAAACCTGCAGAAGACAAAGGTAATGGAATAAGAAAGAATTCAGCTGGGATGCAAAAATCCTTTACATTAATAAGTGGGAAGGAAATAACTTCTGGGTAGATTTCTGAGCTACATTTCCTATGTTAACTTTCAGAAAATAATTGGGGATGCAATGTTATAAATACGGCTAGCAGGGTCCTAGTAAGCAAATATACATTGTTTTCTTCTTCACCTGTTTGCTTTAGTTTTCTCTCCTCTTGTGATCCTGTTCATATGGCAGTTCTTTTCCCATATGAATTAAAAATTTGAACCAACCCTGGAGACAGTTTGCTTGTCCTCACTATTGAGAGCACACAGCTAGTTTGTGTGGAAAGTCAAAGAAGGATCATTAGAGAAACAGCTAAAAGAAGTCATGTTTAATTGTTGATTTTACCATCTGTCCAGAGGTGATCAAGGGCAGATTCGTGTGAATTTTGTTTCATATTGAAGAATAGCAAAATGCCACAAAACAGATGTTTTTTAACTTCTGTTGACTCCTGTGTACTTTCCTTGGACACTGGACCCAAACCAAGCTGTTGCTATGGGCAAGTATATGTATGTTCCTAACAAACACTTTATATGAAAAAAAGAAATGCTAGATAATGCGTACTGAGAGGATGAGAAGATTTTGGAAGTGAAATGAAACTCTGCAACAGTAAATATGTGCTGGGGAGTTTATGCACCTTCACAGTGTATCTATATATTCTTCATCCCAACTTCATTAGATACCTATAGATCTGCATGTATGTATAATAAAGACTCATAAACACAAACCTACATTTATGCTCAGTGTTAAATTTTTCTTTCATAAAATAATCCTGGTCATTCACTGAGGGATTCCTTTGCCACAGAAAATCTACCGATACATATTTATACAGGATGACTCACTGATTTATCTTCCTGTATTTCATTTTATTTCTTGCATGGAATCTGCACAGCAATTAGCTGCTGAGGTTTCTGGCTGTTTTCTCTTTCAAGTTTTCCTTTTGAGGATTCCCTTCAGCCTTAGTTGGATTTAATGTCTTCCTTTATGGAGCTCTTAAGCTGCAGATATGAAGGGAAGCCTTAACATCATCATAGTATGTCCTGTCTGCCTTCTTTCAATAAATCCAATCCAAACATGTATGGGAAAATAAATTCTTAGCATCATCAGTGATATAACACACTGGTTTGGATTTATATGTATTTTTAAAAACTCAAGAATTTGAATGTCCGGATATATTTATGCATGCCTACATGTACATCCACAGTCAACAATTAGGGGTCAGACTGCTGAAATCACTGCAAGATGTTTTTAGTTATTTCAGTGTTTATTACAGTGGAGATGCGGTTAAATGGTAAGTCATATTTTTTCTAAAGTTATTCAGTTAAAAAACTTGCAGTTTTTCAAATCTACTGAAATATTCACAGTTCTGATTGATTTCAGTCCTTATATTCCTTCAGAAAATCACGCCAAATATTCATTGATGCTGAGGTGACAATCCTAGGGCCTCTTTAAAATGTTTAGTAGAAAAACGTTACAGTGGAACTCTTGATGAGGTTGGGTTGACCACATATCCCCCAACACAAGTGTGCCCTTTTTGATGGAAAGATGCGGCATGGGAATTCATAATAGTGCATGATAACAAATGGGAACATGCCCTAGAGAAGAGGATGGCTGCTGTTCCCAGATCCACTGCAACAGCACTTCCAACTAAATGTTTTGGAAGACTGGAAATATTTCAAGTTGACGCATTCATTTTTTGTAAGAAACTGAAATTTTACATCAAATCAGATTTTTATATGGAGGTAGAAAACATATAAAACTATATAAAAATGATAAAACCGATTTCCATTACCTATTTCTGAGAGTTTGGGGGTGAGGGGAGGTGTTTTGGTTTTTACCACAGTATTGGAGTTTGATGCGGATAGGAAAAAGTAGGGTGATATACTCTTAAGCTAACAAACATACGTGTTCAAAGTCATCTTTTATATGAGCAATTGTATAGCATAGACAGATACGCATAAAGTCCTCAATAAGAAACAGAAGCGTTCAGAAACCTCGGTAACGTCAGCTCTCCGGTAAATGTGGCTGGAGCTGTGCAGAAGTGGACAGAAAGCACCAGATGGAGAAGCAGCTGGTTTATGTGTAGTAGGAGAAAGGTGCTTTGCTTTTCTGCTTGTTTTAAACTCTTTATATATATTTTTTTTTTGTGTGTGTGTAATTAAATATTTAAGAACATGCACAGAATAATAGATGTTTCAGAAGACGCATTTCTTAATAAAAGACCCTTGGTTTTGCTGGACAGGAATCCGTTTCAATTGTCTACATGGCCTTAAGAGCTTCCTGTGGATCTGTGCCCAGCACATACCTTTATTATTTCTGATACCTCCCAGCGTTCAAACAGCACTAGAAATAGAAAATATTTACAAGGACGGATGTATTTGGCAGCCTTGTTGGGACAGAGGATATAATCAGATGGAAATGTCCATTTTCTCCCCGATTAGGGACTCTGCGCCTTTATCTCATCTTTGAAAAAAAAAGAGGACGTCGTCATTTTGATATACTAGGGCTCATAATGCATATGGATCACAGCAATGTAGATATCCATAGGTCTGGACATACGAACCTATAAACCAGATAGAATGTGCCTACATCAGGAAAATGTAACAATCTCTGCTGAGTCAATGCAATATCTGCAGCGGGAAGAGAAGAGAGGAGAGAGAACTGTTAATAATAAAGTGGTAAAGACTGGAGATGTGCTTTACTCTCTACATAAATGCAATTGTCATGATCTAATTCCAAGAGGCTGGCAAGACAAAATGTTTCAGAATTGCTGCGATAAATGCCCTGAAGCTTGCAGCTTCGTGTGCCTGACATACATCATTAGTGTGGATGGGTACCACTGTGTAACAATTAAGGAAATGTGCCAGAAAAGTAGACATCTGGGTCTGATATTGCCAGGGAAAGAAGGCTGCCTGCTTAGCTATAGTATACTTAACGTTGCAAGACAAAGTTGTTCATGATCTTGCAGATTGGAGGCCATCTGGAAGAGGGCTGTGAGTGAACAGATAATTAATCAAGTTGAGAAATATTCCCACTTTATGGAAGCCGTTGCCCTTTGCAATGAAATCTAGTTCCATCACAGGTGGGAACAAATATAAATGTACACCGAAAAGTGAAGGTGGCGGATGTGGAGCCAAGCACATTTGCTGGGGGACGGAGAACTGAAATCCTGGCAACTGAGCCATCAGCTTCAGCAGACGCGGGCTGCGCAGGCAGGCATCGTTTGTCGTGAAATTATAAACAGGGGTGAGTTTATAAGGTGACTGAGCCCTATGCTTGGAAGCAAACAGCTGCTTTATTTTAAGAAATTAATGTTTTCTATCTGTCTACCTACCTTGCAGTGACACATTCCCACTTCTAAGCGGAGGGAGTAGAAACGAACACCCAGCCAACTCTAAAAACGAGGTGTGTGGTTTCCTGCGAAGGGAGAGGGTTGGCAGCAGCAAAATGGTCTACAGCAGTGTCCTGGAAAGCCCGTCTGGCTGCTGATGCTGCGGCGGCGTGGCACGATGCCCTGCTTTGGGCAGTTAGGAGATGACG